>NC_056743.1:623342418-623587418 GCF_019279795.1 Protopterus annectens | reverse complement strand
CTGTTTGGTTTGTTTTTATGATCATTTCAGAAGTTTATGTTGATGAATAGCATTGTTGATGAGAGATAAATTATGCAAATGTCAATAAATGTCCAGGTAGACAATTGATATATATTGTATAGACAGATAGATCTAGATATATTACAACATCAGTCTAATAATCTCAACTAATCTCAGACAGTAATCAGGTCTACTGTGGCTTAAGACCCTCCCCTGGAGGTAAATAAATAAAATCCACCCATTGTGTAAGGATAATCTGGCCACAACTACTAGCAGCACCCCCTTTGAGTGTTCCTGCACAATATTCTGCAGTTTTAGGTGACATTCAGAGAAAGGCATACTTCTAGCCAATACTGAATCCAAAATACACCCCCACCCCCATAAGGATATGCAATCTCTCTGTATGCAATTGCAATAAATGTTCAAATAACATTTTAAAACAGTCAGGATCATCTGAAGTAGGACCATACCAATTACATAAAATGACCTTCCCTACCCGAAATGATAAACATCATATTACCTTGTGCCCATCTAATCTTTTACTGTAACTGACACTCCCTGTCTTAATTATCTTTTAAATATGTAGCGGGCCCTTCTTTTTTGTAGAATCAGTCAGACTCAGAAAAGCAGAACCAAACCCTAAATATGCACAGCGAGCATTCATTTCTGCTATGTGTTGCTCTATTACAAGCCAGAGTCATGGCTCCTTTACAGGCCTTTTGCATTGCTCTGTTCAATGCTACTTTCATTCCAGCCTATTACAGGCCAGCCCCACTCCAGACTATTACAGCCCAATCCCATTCCAGACTGTTACTGCTGTTCTACAGGCTGGTCTTACTGCAGACTATTACAGGCCATTTTCTCTGCTTTATTACAGGTCATCATCACTGCAGTCTAGTATAGGCCAGTCTCACTGCAGACTAGTACAGACCAGTTTCAGTGCAGACTAGTACAGGCCAGTCTCTCCACACTGTTACTGGTAAGTCTTTCTGCTGTATTACAGGCTGGTCTCACTGCAGACTATTACTGGCCAGTCTCATTGCATTCTTTTACAGGCCAGTCTCACTCTAGACTGGTACAGGCCAGTCTCTCCAGACTGTTACTGGTAAGTCTTACTGCTGTATTACAGGCTGGTCTCACTGCAGACTATTACTGGCCAGTCTCATTGCATTCTATCACAGGCCAGTCTCATTGCATTCTATCACAGGCCAGTCTCACTCCAGACTAGTACAGGCCAAATTCACTGCAGGCAATCACAGTTCAGTTTCACTGATGTATTACAAGCTGGTCTCAGTATAGATCACAGCAGCCATCTCACTGCAGACTGCTGCAGGCCAGTAACACTGCCATGTTACATGCCGGTGTCACTACTCTTTTTACAGGCCAGTTTAACTGCTCTATTACAGGTCAGTCTTACTACAGACTGTTACAGTCCAGTCTTGCTGTTTTATTATAGGCCAGTCTCAATGTATCCTATTGTAGACTACTTTCACTGCTCAATTACAGACCAAACTCACTGGTTTATTAAAGGACATTCTTAATGCTCTATTACAGGCCTATCTCACTGTTGTACCATGAGCAAGTCACACTGCTCTATTACATACCAATCTCTGTTGTATTACATATTTATCTTACTGTTATATTACAGACAGGTCTCACAGTTTTATTACAGGATAGTGTCACAGCTCTTTTACTTATCGGGTTCACTATTCTATTAAAGACTGGTCTCATTGTTCTTTTACGGACTGGTATCACTGTTCTCTTTCATACCATGCTCATTGTTCTATTACTGATTGGTCTCACTGTTATATTACATACCGATCTTAGTGTTCTATTAGAGACTGGTCTCATTATTTTATTACATACTAATCTCACTACTGTATTGCATACCAATCTCTCTGTTCTATTACATACCAGTCTTTCTGTTCTATTACAGACCAGTCTCACTGTTCTTTTACTTGCCAGTCTCACTGTTCTATTCCAGACTGGTTTCACTCTTCTCTTCCAGACCAGTCTCACTGTTCTATTACATACTGATCTCACTGTTCTGTTACAGACGGGTCTCACTATTCTATTACAGACCAACTTCATTGTTCTCTTACATACTGATCTCATTGTACAATTACAGACCAGCCTCACTGTTCTATTACATGCTAATCTCACTGTTCTGTTACATACTGATCTCACTGTTCTGTTACAGACTGGTCTCACTATTCTATTACAGAGCAGCCTCACTGTTGTATTATATGCTGATCTCACTGTACAATTACAGACCAGTTTCACTGTTCTATTGCATACTGATCTCAATGTTCTATTACAGACCATTCTCACTGTTTTATTAGACACCAGTCTTACTGTTCTATTACAGACTAGTCTCAATGTTTTATTACATACCAGTCCTACTGTTCTATTACAGACCAGTCTCAATGTTTTATTACATACCAGTCCTACTGTTCTATTACAAATTGGTCTCACTGTTTTATTACATATCAGTCTTACTATTCTATTACAGACCGGTCTCACTGTTCTGTTATAGGCCAGTCTAATTACATTCATCTTTAAAATTTCTGAGTTGCAGCATCTCCTCCTTGAAATTTGCCAAAGGTTTAGCAAGGGGTATAACATCATATTATCCTGAACTAGCAGGATCCTGAGGAATAGAGTTAGTGGAAATTAACAGGAGTGGTGCGCTCTGATATAATCAAGGTGTTTGATATGTTCAGCATCAAAGAGTAATATCTGGACTTAAAATGTATGACTTTAGCAAAATGTCATAAAGCTCTTTACAAAGTTCCTTTATTTATTTATTTTATTCGTTTAACTCGGCAAGCCCCCTATACATAAATATCTTTTCAAGGGTGATCTATCATCACTGTCTGATTAAATGATTTGCTTGGTTGCAGTAAACAAATGAAAAAATTCATACAGGATGAAGCTGTCTAGTAGACGATGCCTGTGATCTTCTTTCCTATGTTGCCAGTCAAAAAGAGACCAGATGATGGGGATTGAACCCAGGACTTTGAATGTGCAAAACATGCACTCTCTCAATGAGTTAAATCCACAAGTCTATCATTATCACTCTATTTAGAACTTTGTGTCTGTAACCCTTGACATTGTCATGACGTTAGTGCTGGACCCTTTACTTTTCTTTTTATTATTGTACTAATAGCTTGTGTATTTTTTAGTGACTTTCCCATTTCTGTTCTGTGCTGATGATCGAGCTATCTGGAACAGATTGCAGTAGTGTGCAGTCAACAACAGTTGTTGGAGCAGGTCCATCTTTAAGTTTCACAACTGGTTTGATGACATTGGTGGAAGCCTCAGTCTATGCTCTTTTATATGCTAAATGGATTGCAGCTTCACCCATAAGTTGCATTCTTGACTCAGTTATACTATTTAAACACTTAGGATTCTGGCTAGACACTCATCTGTCTTATCCATTTATGCTGATAAAACCTCTCAAAAACAACAGGACGATAGATAGCTGTCATAAAACTTTCCATGTTGTGACTGAGGAAGCTAGACATTCACTTGGTAGGGGAGTTATTCTTTCAGCCAAATAAAATATGTATATTTATGGGAATGTCTTACACGAAGGTATAGCAATGCACCTCCATGCTAAAGCTAGTTACATTACAAATATGCACACTAATGTTCAGGCCAGTGCATTACAATCACATTCCTCCCTTGCCAGAACCATGCATGATAAATCTTATAGATGACTTTGTTCCTTCTCTCTTCTGTCCACTCTCTTATAGTTCTTCAGTATTCACTCTAATGCTGTATAACAGGGCATCTTACACATTGCAGGCCCAAGATTAGAAGACTCCATCTGTAACAACTTCACAAGCATCTCCATTTTGAAAGTTTTCCAATCTTGTCTAAAGCCATACCAAGTCAGGGCTACAGATTTCAAAAGTTACTCTAATATCCCATATAGTGCCTATTTATATTTCTGCTCTGGTCAAAGCCAGAATGTGGCAGCTGATTTAAATAGCCATACAAGATTACAGAGCAATATGTATTGTAAACCTGTCTGTTGATTGTAGAGATTTATGTAATTTGTTATGTTGGATTAGCTCCTATTCATAGGTTCATAGGTTGGCACTAGGCTATCAGTCCTAGGGCCTATACAAGCCTAGCCATAACAATTCCCTGGCTATTTCTTCCCACACTATTTACTTCCCTGGACCCCTGTCTAGCAGGGTGACTGACGTGATCCCCGGGGTGAATTTCCTTTCTCCCATCCAATCATCAAGGTTCCTTTTGAAGAGGGCCAAAGAGGCACTCTGCTTGACATGTATGGGCAATCTATTCCAGAGTCTGGGAAGTCTCTGGGTCAGGAACCTATCCCTCCAGCATGTTTTGTTTATTGTGATGACAAGGTTTAGATCCCTGGAGCATGTGGCTCTGAGGGATTGGGATTTCTTTAAGTGTAGCATGTCCAACAGCTCTGGGTTTGACATGGCCTTGTATGTTAAGCAGAGATCGCCTCTGAGTAGACGATATGCAACAGAGTATAGCTGGAGTTTTTTAAGGCAGTCAGCGTAGGGCATCTGCTTTAGACCCGTGATTCTTTTAGTGAGGTATTTCTGCGGCCTTTCCAGTTGTTGCAGATGTCTTGAGAGGTACATACCAAATGGGGCATTGTATTCTATAATGGGTCTAATGATGGATGAGTACAGTGGGACAATGACCTCCTTTTTTCTGGATGAAAAGCCCTTAGTGATGAGGTGTGTCACTTAGAAGGATTTCCTGACTGTTGTGGTGACGTGGTTATCGAAGGTGAGACCACTGTCCACCTGTGTCCCTAAGTCTCTTATCACACTTTCGGTGTTTAGTGTACTGCCACCTATATGGTAATTCATGGGTACATGTTTTTTTCCCAAAGGGGATAACTATACATTTCTTGGCATTGAGCTTGAGCCCATGGCTCTGGCACCAAGCATCTGTTTCTGTAAGGCCCTTTTGTAGAGCATCCACATCATTTGGGGATTCAATAATGGCTCCTAGTTTGCAGTCATCTGTGAACTTTGTTATCCAGAGTCCCTTAGTGTTGGCCTGTACTTCAGAGAAGTAGATGCCAAACAAGAGCAGTCCCAGGACTGAACCCTGAGGTACTCCACTTGTCACTTGGCTGGAGCTGGATTTGGAGTTGGCTACTTTTACAGTGTGGGTTCTATCAGTAAGCCAGTTAGCAACCCATTGGGTGATGTAGGGATTAATGCCCAGCTTAGTAAGTTTATCTATGATTCCAGAGTGGGGGATGGTGTCAAAGGCCTTGGCAAGATCTAGATAGGCTGTGTGGACCACCTTACCCTTGTCCATGGCTTTAGAGACTGATTCGAAGAAGTCAATCAGGTTCAGGAGACAAGATCGGCCCTTCACGAACCCAAACTGGGTGGGGTCCAGTGTTTGAAGGTTGCCAATGTCTTTGTTTATAAGTTCCATGATAATACGCTCCATGGCCTTGCAGATAAGGCTTGTCAGACTGATGGGATGGTAGTTTCTGGGATCCAAGGTGGATTCCCCCCTTGTGGAGTGGGATAACTGCAGCTCTGCGCCACTCAGTGGGCACGAAACCTGAGGTGAGGCTATGATTAAACATGACACTTAGGTGAGGTGCCAGTTCATATTGGAGTTCATGTAGTACACAGCCCGGGATATCATCTGGTCCCATGGGCTATATTCTTAGCTTTGGAGAGTTTTTTTACCTGTGTGGCCATTATTACTGGAGTTTGGCAATCTTCCGGTATTGAGATGGGCCATTTAGGGGGTGAGAGGGGGGTGAAGTTGGCATTGAATCGATCTGCCAGGATATTGGCAATATCCTTGGGATCAGTATATTTAATGCCATTCTGTTTTAGCTCAGAGCAGATCTGAGCATTGCCATTTAGATTCTTGACATAGTTATAGAATGCCTTGTGGTTGTCTTTGGAATCTTTAGCAATTTTATTTTTGTATTACTGTTTGTATGCCAGATTATTTTTTTAACCTTTGTTAATCTCTTATATTGTTTTGCTTTTTATTTTCTGAAAAAGGTTGTGTCTGAAAATGGACCAGTCCACTTTCTGAACATAAACATATAAATGCTCAACAATCAGTGCAATGAAGTGAGGCCTAGAGGAGTTCATACCACATTTTCGAAGCACCATGCAGTGATGTGTGTGTCTACAACCAAATGTAGCATTCCTCAAAACATGTAGCTCATTTGTTTGCTGAACTGCTTCCAGCAGCTCAAAGAACCGCAGAGATCTCAGATTAAGTAACTTCATTTCTCTGAGGTATAAATAAGGTTGACACTTAGCCAGAACCTATGTGCCAAAAGATCACTCACTTACTTAACCAGACCTTTCATTTTTTCCCTTGTAATCATAGGTTTGCCAAAATAAGATTCAACAATTTTCCATTCATTCATGCATCTACCCGTTTGCTAAACAGTTAGCTCTGGTGAGAGTTGCAGTTGTAATCGAAGAACAGAGCAGACCATAACTCCCTGTCTTCAATAATAGTCTCCAGTTCATCCCAAAAGATCTCCAGATGTTCCCACATAAGCTGGAAAATATAATCTCTCCAGCATGTCCTAAATCGGTCTTGAGGTCTTCCACAAGGGATCCCCAGGAATAGTTTCACTCACTTTTCAAACCACCACAACCTGTTAGAGCAGTTGTTCTACTTTAGGCCCCTGACTTACAGAGCTTTTCACTGTATTCTGGGTGCTACGCCCAGAAGTTCTGAGAAGGGACCTCATTTCCTCCTGCTGCACCTACAACAAACTCATTTCATTACCTAATTTTAATGACATTGGTTTAGCAAAAACAATCCAGGCAACAGCTGACTGCCTTTATTTTCTGCTGGAAAACATAATTTTGCTATCTGAAGACATGTATAAAGCTGTACAGGGTTATGTTACTCCTTTCTGCTGGAAAACATCATTTTGCTATCTGAAGACATGTATAAAGCTGTGCGGGGTTATGCTACTCCTTTATCCAAGCAGGGTATACTGCTGATACAGGATGGCCATAAAAGTCAGATTTCTCTGAGATTAGTGATGCAAGGGAATTGTCTTTTCTTATGGGTTCATAGATTCATAGCTAAGTACTAGGCCAGATGCCCTTGTGGGCCATTTTAAGCCTCATCAATTTCCCTTTTTTTGCTCAAAATAGCCTACCCCATTTGATTATAGATTGGCCTTACTCATCCCATGGTTGATAATTATATATTACCCCTAATGAGAATAACTGGGATCATACCATAGGTAATTTGAGGGGACCCATGCATGGGACAAAGCATTTAGGAGCTGCATCTGTCCATTAGTAGAATAGGGGGCAGTCCTGGAGAAAATTCTCTGTTTCCAATCCATAGCTCTAAATTGCTCTTGAAAATGGACAGGGATGAACTTTGTTTTATGTGGATGGGGAATCTGTCCCATAGCAGTAGTATCCTCTGCTAAATATATCTGTCCCTCCAAACAGTTCTGTTGATGTTGCAGAAGAGGTTTAGATCCCTAGACTGAATATTTTTGATGCCATTTGATTTGCTGATGTGCAGTAAATCCATCAGTAATGGGTCAGAGCATGCCTTGTATGCCAGACACAGGTCACCTCTTATTAGTCTGTGGAATACCAGGTATAGTAACAGGGCTTTGGGTTGGTTTATGTAAGGCATGTTGATTAGGCCGTCTATCCTTTTAGTAAGGTATCTCTGTGGGCATTCCAGTTGTTACATGTGTCTGGAAGATACATGCCAAAGAGGGCAATATATTAAATGATTGGCCTAATGAGGGCTAAGTAAAAGGGGACAAAGACATCCCTAGATCTAGACACAATCCATTTGCTTATAAGCTGTGCAGTATAGAAGGAGTTTCTTGCAACAATAGATACATGTTTAAAAGTTAGGTAACTGTCCGCATAAGCTCCAAATCCCAAACAAGTGGATCAACTCTTAGGGGCATATTGTTAATATGGTAGTTTCCTGGCGTAGATGACTTTCAAAAGGATACAGTAATTTTTTGGCATTTAGTCTCAGACCATGATTTTGACACCAGTTATTTATCTGAGACAAACCTTCCTGCAGGATGGCTAAGATACTTTTGAGATATAGTGACACTGAGGGTTGTTGTGTATGTTAAGAGGGGTGCAATAGATGTTGGGAGCTTTGTCTTCACAGAAAACATTGTTTACATTATATTTTCAGAGGTCAGTCTTCCTTCAAGTAGAATACTTTCATTGAACTGGTTTTACTGAAATGAGATGCACTAAATCTTGCTCAAGCCAATGTGCTAGAAACATATACAAGTTAGTCGTTGTAATAAATTAGAGGCACATGATCAGTCTTTCGTGAGGGGGGAACGACAAAAACTTTTTGTGTTATGAGATACAATGACAAAAGTTAATTAAATTAGAGAAAACAGAAACAATGATATTTCATAGGAACCCTGAGAATCCTGCTATGGATCATGCACTAAGTATCCATACCAATCATTTATGACAACATAAGAGAAATGAAAACAGCCAGTATACAATAAAGACAAGTTGTGTGTTTTCAAAATGCCATGATCTGTTGTAAATTTAATCTGATGTCAGCTACTGCAGTGTCAAGAGTTCAGTGCATGTAGGCAGAAAGTACAGTTGTGTACTCTTACCATAAATGTAGATGTTCGAGTGTGTTCACTGTTGCAGTCATGACTGTAGGGTTCTTCCTGCCAGCAGCAGCCCCCGACCAGCCAGAGTCCCAAAGTCTGGATCGGGCGTCAGCTGAGGTCGCTTTTATCCTGATGTCAATGCGCCAGAAGGTATAAAGACCTCAGCTGATGCCACTTCCCCAGTTTTTCTTGCCCCAGATGTCAGGTGCCCAGAAAGAAAAGGCTAAAAAAGAAACCATGCCCAAAACCTCATCAGCTAAAATACCTCAGAACAGATAATACTCAAAGAAAAAACAAAAGAGGGGGTAGAAGGGAGGGTAACCCAGACTGCAACAGTGAACACACTCGAACATCTACATTTATGGTAAGAGTACACAACTGTACTATGTCCTTCATGGTTCACTGTTGCAGTCATGACTGTAGGGTTGAGTCCAAAGCTAAGAAAAGGGTGGCTGGAGGAGAAACAGAGGGAGTGGTCACAAAACCTTGCAAAGCTGCAGAAGCAAAACTGGCCCTGGATTTAGAAGAGAGAGGGAGGTTGTAATGCTTAGAAAAAGTATGTACAGAACTCCAAGTAGCAGCCTCCAAAATATCCTTGGTAGGAACCCCACAAAGAAAGGCTGCTGAAGTAGCAGTAGCCCGGGTAGAATGAGTCCTAACATTAACAGGAACCAGATTGCCATGATAAGAGTAACAGAACTTGATGCAATGAGCAATCCACTTGGAAATAGTTTGCTTAGTGATTGCTTTCCCTTGAACAGCAGGAGCATAAGCGACAAACAACTGATCAGATTTCCGGAATATCTTGGTCCTGTCCAGGTATAAACTAAGCTGCCTGTGCACGTCCAAAGAGTGCAAAAGACTTTCTTCCTCACTTTGAGGATTAGGATAAAAGGTAGGCAAATGAATAGACTGATTCAAGGCCACTGCCGAAACCACCTATGGCATAAAGGTGGGATTAGTCCGTAGAGATACCCTGTCCTGAGGAAAAATAAGGAAGGGTTCCACAGCCATGAGTGCTTGCAATTCCGAAATTCTTCTAGCAGAGGTAATAGCTAAAAGAAAAGCAGTTTTCCAAGACAAAAATTTAAAATCCGTGGAAGCTGCAGGTTCAAAAGGAGACAAGGTCAATTTCTCCAAAACATAGTTAAGATCCCAAGTGGGAACAGGAGCCCTCATAGGGGGCCAAATATTCTTAGCCCCTCTAAGAAATTGTTTAAGGAATGGATGAGAAAAAAATCGGAGGATCCGTATCGTAATGTGCAGAAATAGCAGAAGCATGAAGCTTAACAGATGAAAAAGATAGGCCCGTATGTAACAACTCTGTCAGATACTATAAAATCAGAGGAATGTTCGGAACAGCAGAATCACCACCCTGGACTTGATTCCCGGAGCAAAATCTTTTCCATTTACCAGCATAAGATTTTCTAGTGCTGGGCTGTCTAGCTTCAAGGATTACATCCATAACCTGTTTGGAAAGGGTAGAGGTGTTTACGGACCCTGGATCCGCCAGGCAGCTAGATTCAGAGTTTTGACATGACTGTGCAGTATCCGGCAGTCCCGTTGAGACAGTAGATGAGGGATTTGAGGCAGAATCCAGGGAGGCTCCTGAACCAGGTTCATCAGAGTGGAATACCAGAATTGCCGAGGCCAATTGGGAGCCAGTAAAATTATTTGCGGTCTGTCCTGTTTTATCTTCAGAAGTATCCGAGGTAGAAGAGGCAAAAGAGGAAAAGCATATACTGAGAGGTGTTTCCAACTGAATGAGAGGGCATCCACTTTCCATGCTAGTTTGTGGTAGGTCCTTGTGCAGAATGTCAGACATTGATGATTCTGAGGGGATGGAAAGAGATCTATGTCCGGACATCCCCACGCCTTTATAATCATCCTGAATATCCGAACATCCAACATCCATTCGTGTGGATCTGAAATGTGTCTGCTCAATGTGTCTGCCAGAGTGTTGTCTTTTCCTGGCAGGAATTGCACTTGTAAGTCGACACTGCAGGTCAGAGCAGTGTACCATAGAGTCATGGCTAATCTGCACAGGGGGTAAGAGTGAGAGCCCCCCTGCCTGTTTATGTACCACATCACTGTAGTGTTGTCTGTCTGTATCAACAATTGTCCTGGTAGAAGAAGGTCCCTGAAGGCTATCAGGGCATTCTGTACAGCTAGCATCTCCTTCAAATTTATGTGCAGGTGTGTTTGCTCCTTTGTCCAAACACCCTGAAGACATCTCCTGTGCATGTGGGCTCCCCAGGCATAATCTGAAGCATCCGTTGTCAGAACTTGGTTGGTCGGTGGAGGACAAAAAGGCTTCCCCTTGTTCTGTAGACAGGCTTCGGCCCACCAAAGAAACTCTTGCTGGAGACAAGGCAAAATCGTGATCACTGTTTCCAAACTGTGGTAATGCTGAGACCATACACTCTTGAGGTACCACTGCAGTTTCCTCATATGCAGTCTTGCATATGGTATTAGTAGAATGCAGGAAGCCATGTAACCCAAAGCCTGCAGAATTTTTCTTGCAGTCAGCTGTTTCATTGAAGCCAGGTGTCGGAAAGAAGAAGCCAGTTGCACTTTTTTGTCTGGTGTCAAGGAAGCCATCTGGGTTGTAGTACTCAGAAGAGCACCCAGGAAAGTAATCTGTTGTGTGGGTACCAGATTTGATTTCTTTAGATTCACTGTGAAACCGAGGTACTGAAGAAGATGCTGCACAAAAGCTAGATGCCAAAGTAGAGTGTCTTTGTCGTCCGCTTGAATAAGACAGTCATCCAGATAAGGGTATATTTGAATCCACTTCTGTCTGCAAAATGCCATTACTGGTGCTAGACACTTTGTAAAGACCCTGGGCACAGTAGATAAGCCAAAGGGCAGCACAGAGAACTGGTAATGCTTTGAGCCAGCTTTGAAACGCAGATACCTTCTGCACTCTTGCCTTATAGGAATATGCAGGTAAGCTTCTTTTAAGTCCAAAGTCACCATCCAAGTGTTTTTGCCCAACATAGGCAGCAGCTGCTGCAGAGTGAGCATCTTGAATTTTGGCATATCTAGGAAGGTGTTTAATACATAAAGGTCCAGGATTGGTCTCCATGAATTTTCCTTCCTGGGAACCAGGAAAAGTCTGGAATAAAAATCTTGCCCTATTTCTAAATTTGGTACCAATTCTATGGCCTTCATAGCCAGGAGGGACTGAACTTGCCGTTGCGCCTATGCCCACTGATGATTTGGCAGATCTGGCCAACTGTTCGGTTTTGACAAGGTGTGGAAATGAAATCTGTAACCTCTTGAGACTATGTCCAGAACCCATTTGTCCCAGGTTATGTGGCTCCAATTTTGATAAAAAAGAGAAATCCTTCCTCCCAAAGGTGCTTCCAGGAGAGGAGCCCCTAGAACCAGAAAGGGAGAGTCATAAAGACTGTTTTCAGTAAGGTTGAGACTTATATTCACCTCCCTTGGGAGAGGGGGCACTCCACTGCCTATTCCTAAAATGGGTCTGTGCCTGTCCCCTACCTCTGGAACGCCTGAATCTGCCTCTCTGAGACCTATCCGAGCCCGGAAAGGACCAAGGTTTAGCTGGCCAGTGTCTGCTAAATCTAGGAGGTTCCACCTGTAGAAAATCCTTAACTGTCTGCATAGATTTGGCTTTGTCCTCCATTTTCTTTAATACCTCTTCAGCTGTGGACCCAAACAGAACATCGGGCTGCAAAGGGGCATCCAAAAGTTTGGCTTTAACCTGATCTGGCAAACTTTGTTCCTTTAACCAAGCATGTCTTCTAATAACTGCACCAGTTGTTGCAGCCCTACAAGAAGATTCCAAAGAATCAAAACCACAATGCAGGGTATGTTTACCCACCTGTTTAATAGCATGCAATAAATCCTGTAACTCCTGATTATCCGCACCAATAGAAACAGCTGACATCTTTTGCTTAAATACAGACAAAAGGTATTGCTGATACTTCAGCATATGAAATTGACAGTTCAAAGCCCTAACAGACAATGTAGCAGAAGTATAAACTTTTTTTACCCCATCTCTCCAAAGCCCTAGACTCTCGGTCAGAGGGAATAGGATTTTTATCAGAGGCCGCTTTAACACCCTTAGGACCCTGAGAAATTGTTTCCGGATCAGGTGAAAGATTCTTAAAAAGAAACTTGTGAGAATCTGGAACCCTATAATACCTATCCAGTTTGACTGGAGCAGGGGGAAAAGAATCAGGAGAGAGAGAAGCTTCCGAAAAAACATCATCTACAATGTCCAATACAGGGGGAATAGCCAGAGGCCTATGCTGTGGGAGAAGAAAAAAATCCCTAAGCCTTTTCTTGGATTCAGAGAATTCCTGCCCTTCCCAGTGAAAATGCACCCTCATATCATGCAAAGTTTCACCAAAAGAATAATCCTCAGGAGGAGAAGCTGAAGGAAAGGAATCTTCAGCATCAGAATCCTCATAAGGAGGAAAGAATAATCCTGCTCAAGGGAAGACGCAGAAGAAACAGAAATTTGGTCTGAAGAATCATAATCGGACTGTAATCTAGGCTTCTTGTCAGGAGGGGGATGTGAACCCCTGATCAAAGTTAAGAGATCTTCAGCCATCCTAAGCATCTGCCTCTGAGGCCTAGGACCCCGATCAAAAGGTGCCTGTGCTTGCCATTTCAGTTTAGCTGGAGCCTTAGACTTTGTCTTTGAATGAAAATCTGAATCAACATTTACAGGAAGCTGTGAAGGCCTGAAAACTCCCTCAGAAGCCGGTACCTGTCTACCGGCTCCGGACCCAACTGAGGGAGCAGTATCCGAAGGTCCAGTCCATGGCAATTCTGAAGACCGCATCAGCTCCACACCGGAGTTGGTACAGGCAATTGTTTCAAAAGAGACGGACGACAGGGTCTGCAAAGGTGCCTCACTGACGACCGATGAACCAGCAACTGGCAATAACTGAGTAACATCCTTTGCTGTGGACCTCGGAGGCCTGTCTGCATCCTTGTGCCTCTTACACACCCCAGAAGCCGGAAAAGAATCCGAAGACATGTTATAATTAAACCTTTTTCCAAAATAGTAAAAGGCAAAGTTATATCTATGACTAATAGTACGTTGATTAAATCTAGCACAAAATGCACAATTAGAAACGTCGTGGTCAGGACCCAGGCAGGGAATACAGTAAGAGTGAAAATCCCTATGAGGTATTTGCTTCCCACAAGAAATACAATTATTAACTTTTTCTGACATCTGACTGGAGCAAGAAAAAGACCTCCCCAATGGGCTACTTATCTTATAAAATGGAAATCCTGGTATTAAATCCAAAAAAACCAGAAACAGGCCGACCAGCATCAGTGAACTGCAAAGGGCACCGCGCGGCAAGAAAGACTGGGGAAATGGCATCAGCTGAGGTCTTTATACCTTCTGGCGCATTGACGTCAGGATAAAAGTGACCTCAACTGATGCCCGATGGGATTCTGGCCGATCGGGGGCTGCTGCTGGCAGGAAGAACCCTACAGTCATGACTGCAACAGTGAACCATGAAGGACATCTGCAAAATCATATCAAGACAGCAATACAAAAGGCAAGAGGTTACATCATGAGCTGTTAGTAATTTATCCATTTTAAGAAGTGAACTGCCTTTCAGATTTTCAGATTTTAAGCACTCCAACAAGAACAATGTCCCCCTTTTTTCATGGTGAATATGAAATATATGATATCCTTCTGAAAGAACATCCCTGTAAAAAATGTGCATTATGCCCATCATTGGTTATAAAATAGTGTGATATCATGCATCTGTTTTACTGGTTTGAAGAAATGACCTACTTATATTTCTAGATATATACACATATGTTGAAAAGCCCTTGAATTACCACATTAAAGCTGTAGTTTATAGATATAATGAAATGCTTCAGAGTGAGCACAAATGATTTTAATGCACTTTCAGTGAGTGTGAGGGCACTTAACTATTAGTCAAACATTATTTAGCAGTTGGGGGGTGTGCTAAAGCTTCTATATGGTATATTCCTTTCCAACATACTAGTTATGTGGGCACTGGTTAGTTCCTGGGAACAGATGGAAGGAAGGAAGGAAGGAAGGATAAAGAAGAAAACACATTATTATGTTGTCAAGCAATGCAAGGATACAGGTAGCGGTGATAGAGAACCTGCCGCTGATTATACCAGCCAAGTATGAGTCGACCTTAAACTGCCATCTGGCGAGATCATCAGATCTCATACCATCGAACCTGAAACAGTGAACATCCAATACATTGGTACAGCAGGGAATAGGCCATTGCCCTTTCCCAGGCCCCATGCAAAAAAAAATCTGATTTACACTATTTTTGTAGTTATAATTTTGTGGATTTTGGTGTTCAAGTTCGAAGTTTTGGGAGTCAATGATCTTGTCAGTTGATAATTTAAGACAAATTCCCAGTAAGTACACGGTGCAGGTCATGACGTCTAATGAAAGATACAATACTCAATTCTAAGGCTATAAAAATGAATCTTATACTGACTAACGTGAACAGTGCGGAATCTAAGAAATCTACTGAATGCAGAGATTGGTGACGTGCATTTTACTGTCTTATAAACACTTAATTACAAGTAATATTTTCTTTATTTAAACTACTTTAAAGAACAGCTGTATCAGAAGTGATCATGTTGTGATTGCCGAAGAATGTACTAATGACATAGCTTCATCGTAATTTGTTGGCATTATTTTAGCATTTGACCTGTGCCAAAAATAATAGTAGAAGCAGCATTCTAAAGTGATTCTTTTTTCAGATAAGGCTTTTTCTTCTTTAAAAAGCATCTGGTGTCCCCACAATAAACTATTATTATGACTTCACTTTCCTTCACTATTTTGATCTACCTAAATTAGAATGACAGTGCACTGAATAAAGGCTTTATATAAGTAACTGTTCAAATATTTATTATTACGTTTTAATGATGCCTTTTTTATTTTTGTTATTCAAATAGGCAGCAGATAAATGATGCTGTTTTAATGCTAACGGTTGCTAAATTTCTTTGTTGTTGAAATGAAATCTCTATACATACGATGCAAAGAAAGAGAGTGACAGACTAGAGAGAGGATTCTAGCTACAGCTAAAGTGGTGATGAATTTCATGACCTAATGAATTGCCACTGTGTATATGTGGATTCACTTTACATGCTCGAAATTCTGAAATATCGAATTTCAGAATCTCGAGCCCATAAAGTGGTAATCCTAAAAGACCGAAAACCCAGAAGCGCGAAATTCAAAATCTGGCATTTCGGAGATGTTGAATTAGCAGGTCCGGTGTTCCGCTGTGTTCATGGATTCAGGTAAGTGTTTATGTTTTAAGGGTTTTGGGTAGGGGCTGTAGTGTGTGTTAGTGTGTTCTGTTACTGTGATGTGTTGTGTGCGAGGGGACTGTAGCTTGTGTGGTGGTGTTTTGTGTGTTTGTGTATGTGTGTGTGTGTGTGTGTGTGTGTGTGTGTAGTATAGAAGTCACGATTTTGAATTTCGCAATTCTGGGATTTCAATCTTTTAGGATTTCTACTTTATGGGCTCGAGATTCTGAAATTCGATATTTCAGAATTTTGAGCATGTAAAGTGAATCCGTACATGCATGTTACAGTTAGTTTCATCACGAATAAAGTAGCAGCAAACTCTTAGTCTGTCTGCTGCAGCCATTACCATCCCAAGCCTGAATGTCCAAATATTACACTTTTCATTTTGTGTACACGTGCCCATTGTAGGAGTTGTGTCTGTTGAAAACGTGAAGATGGTAAATGTAGTCTGGAACAGCCAACATTTAAATGCAAGTAGGATACTATATACCAGTTCTGAAACTGAGTTACCACAGAGTATTCCCACTATCAGAGATACAGTGATTACAGAGTTAGTATGTATACAAAGAAGGGGTACTGCATAGCCCCCCACCCATCAGAGGCTGCATAGGGAAAAGCTCTCCTCTGTAAAAATGCTTTAAAGGTATAACAGTAAGTTTCAGAATTTGCTGTTTTAGGAACCTGATTTTAATTTTTGAAGGGTCATTTCTTGTAGTAGTTAGTCTTAAACTTGCAGTAACAGCCTGCCTCCTCCATTTCTTAAACAGTCTTACATTTTTAGTAAATTCCCTTTTAATAATGTCTTTCTTTGCTTTTGTATCGAAGATATGTATGTAATCCATCTTTTTTTTTTTTTTTTCAGGACGTGTACTTCATGCTCATCCTGTTTAGCCACATTACTTACAATTAAAAGATACTGAATCCTTAGTTGAAAAAAGTAATTTAGTGCATTTGGAGCTGTAGTTTATCCAGCTTCCAGGGTTCTATCGACTCGGATTTATTACACATAAAAGCTACATGAAAATAAAACTTTACATCATTTTTTGTCAGTCATTGTTTATTTAGCTTGCAACATTTCCCTTACTTAGTCATAAATTCTTCAGTATAAAATTTTAGTCTGCTCTCATGCAAAATGGCTAAAACTAATATTATAGACAAGGCATCATGGCCTCAAGTGTGGAGCAAATATATGAATTAGAATTTCCTCAGGAAACAAAGATGCTTATGTATGGAGGTAATCCATATACCTGAAAAGAATCTCTTAATTACTAGACAGAAACATAAATGGTATCTTTTGACCAGTTCCAGCACTGGTCTTATATCTTCATTTCTCAATCTTTCTAGATGCTTTCAGATCTTAAAAAATATAATGTTTGCCAGTTTTGAACCATATCATAATTTTCTTTTCTGATAATATGGATATTGCAGAGACATGATAAATTATTTTTGATAAATACATTGTTGATCTAGTCTATTGTTTATATTCCACTTAATTCTTTTTCTTATAAATATATTTTG
Source organism: Protopterus annectens (assembly GCF_019279795.1). Classification (NCBI taxonomy): domain Eukaryota; kingdom Metazoa; phylum Chordata; order Ceratodontiformes; family Protopteridae; genus Protopterus; species Protopterus annectens. The sequence goes on along the minus strand of NC_056743.1, from coordinate 623,569,957 downwards.
TTTCTTTGTGTTTTATTTCTATAAACATACCTATCAATAATCTATGCATATGTTATGTATAGTGTCATCTTGGTTCTTTTTATTACTTCCTGTATGTTAAGATATATATATATATATATATATATATATATATATATATATATATATATATATATATATATATATATATAAACTACCTTATTGAAAAAACACATACAAAGAAACAAACCCTAAAATAAATAAATTACATTTATATACCCTTGTTGACGGGGTTAGCGCCACTATTTAGTTAAAAGAAACAAACATTTATCCAAGAAAATAATCAGAATTGTGGTTCAGAAGTAATCATATTGCTAACAACATATGTTTTTAAAACTCTTGGGTCTTGTACAGTCTGGGTTGCAGAGTGCTGATGTTAATACAAGATCTGTAGTACATGAATCACTGATTATACTCTGAAATCAGCAGACTGATAATCTAGATATGTGACCTTCTGTTATCAGAAAGGACCATAACAAACGCTGTTATGCACTTTTGATAGCTGTGTTTTCACAGCTTTTAAAGTTGTAAGTTACTTCAGACTGCCAATATGTATACATATAAAGAGAATGAGAGATAGAGAGAGACAGAGAAAAAAAGAGAGACAAGACGGAAGGAGATACGGAAAGGTCAATATAAAGTCTTTTAAAGCTTTTAAAAGTTGTTATTCAGATGGGCAATCTACTTCTGCCTGCTGTCTTGTGTTTGCACTCTCCTTTTTCTCTCTCTGTAAGTTGCAGTATGCCAAGACAGTTGAAGTTTCATGTTCTACATAGCATTAACCCTCCACCCCAACCACCACAGCATCTACAGTTTTTCTAATGAGAAACTTGTTACATGCATTTCAACTTTAGTGTATTCCACTGCAAGCAAAGTACATAGTAACTCTACACAAATTATAGATACAGACAAGCGCACAAATTCAAATTGAAACCCAGAAAGGGGCCAGTAGGATGAGAATTGTGCTCTATAAGATTCTACGACCTGCTGCTGTGTGGAAGACATCACAACCCCGTAGTCACTTTCCTCACGGAAGATCTCTGTAGCTGTAATATTACAAACAGGCATAATCTCAAGTTATTATGTGACTGCTCTGGAACGGCTGACAGATATGTTTTTAGGTTATTTTTTGAGTTTTCTATGTATGTATGCATGTTTTTATCTATTTATTTCTTAAATGGGTCCATGGTCTCTTTTCTGCCACAACCCAGGCAAAATAAAGCAAAAAGAACATGTGACTGAAGAATGATTAAAAGGCAGTAATGCACAATAAATAAAGTTAACAAATGTGGCCTGGAGGAAACCATGTGATCAACATTTTCACATGATCACAGCCTATGAGACAAGAGGTAGAAAATAAAAAATATATATTTACGGGCTACAACTGCTGGCACTAAAATACTGTTTGTTTTTCTGTTTGTTTGTGTGTTAACAAGGTAAGTGAGTTGGTTCAAATAGAATTTTTAGTAATGATCTACATCATTGGCAAACAATTTAGTGACACATACCTTTCCCAAAGCATTTATTGCATCATCTCAGTTAAAAAATACTAGCCACCGTAGCTAAGAAATATTTAAATCAGTATTCATTCAAAGTAAAGTAGTAAATAATTCCAGACTGGTAATGATTAGCGCAGGTGGAAGTTATTTAAAAGGCAGTATGATTATTAAGTTCTAAGAGAATGGTAGTATACATATAAATATAGATATAAATATAAATATAATCCAGGCAGATGTGTCAAGCTTGGCACAAGCTATTTCACTAAAGGGGGGAATAAAGATACGTGCATTACAGATGACTGCACTTTGCTGTTACAGTGTCACAGAATAACTTGTGGTGAGCATACTGGGCTTCCTAGTAAGAAAAGGACAACAGTATTTAAAGGCAGAATTGTGAAGGGATACTCCACATGTTTGCCATATCTCATTGTGGGTAATAGTAATTATGTGATGGTAAAGGCTCTGGCTTCCACAGATGGCCATCTACTACCACAGGAAGCTATTGTAAAATGAACATTATTCATTTTGTTATGCACTCAGGCTGGTAAGAAAAACATTTGTAAGTCTGAGATTCTAAAACTAAAGAAGCTGATAGAGCACAGGGCCATTAAGGTCATATAGAGCAGTACCAGGAGCATTAAGGGACTGCTGCACTGCCGAGTATCTGCACAAATCCTCCTGTCATGATATGCCAGTAAAGGCATTAGGGATGATAAAAGAGCTCAGGTGGTAAGAAAATCAGTTGTGTTCAAAACCAGATTTGTGCCTTGTAATAAACAAAATGCTGAGCTGCATAACAGGAAAGAGACTCCACATAAAGGAAAGAGATCTTACTGCTGTATAAGGCATTAATAATCCAGAGCTCTAGTACAGCATCCACTTTTGGGGACTGTACAGTGGGAGGCTCTAAGCTAATAAAATGTGGACAGGAGTTCACTAGGAACATAGAGATTTGAGTAAGACAGAATCACATACAAGGGGAGGCATGACAGCCATGGGGCTATATTCCATAGAAAATTAAAAGGGGGTGGGATATGATATCGATCTACAAGGGCATTAGTGGGTATTGGTATGGAACTAGGTTAAGACAGAATGATGGGTGGGACATATAGATTATAACTAGAACAGGGCAGCTTTTATTTAGATACTGGAAATGCTTCTTCACAGAGAGGGCAGTAGGCAAGTGAAATGAACTTCCCAGACAACTACTGCAGATTATATCCACTAAAATATTGAATAGGGCTTATGATAGTGGAATGGAAGGGGCACTAGTGGGTTTCCTGTTAGAATTTAAGTGAAATTACAGGGAATTTAAAAATATTAACTACAAAACTGCTCTTTCTCAGAGTATTCATTCTTTTGTGAGGTACAGCAATCTTTGAGGTTAGTATACATAAGTAGCAAGGGTGTAGGGATGCAGGGGGCTTACCTCCTGTAAAAAACATGCTTTACATTTGTAACAGTGATTTTGGAAATGTATGTTATTTGTGTTATGACTCACTTACATTTTCATATTTTTAGGACTCCCATCATTGAGTCACAAACTTCCAGTTGGAAGCTCCATTGTGGGGGCAGCATCTGCAGCAAGTTAGCTATAATAACTGTCAAACTACATACACCAATAATAATCTACCAGCAATGTGTATATATGTATGTATGTATGCCATATGTGCATATTTATAGGTTCATAGGTAGGTACTAGGCTATCGGCCCAAGGGCCTACGTAAGCCTAGCCAACAAGGTTCCCTGGCTTACGCCATCCAAGAAAGTTATTTTCCTGTGCTGCTGTTGAGCAGAGACACAGAAGTGATCCCTGGGGTGTATTTCCTATTTCCCATTCACTCATCAAGATTTTTCTTGAAGAGTGCTAATAAAGAACTTTGCTTGACATAGATGGGTAGCCTGTTCCAGAGTATGGAGCATGTCCTTTTTATTGTGGTGACAAGGTTTAGGTCCCTAGAGCATGTAGCTTGGAGGGATTGGGATTTCTTTAGGTGTAGCATGTCCAACAGCTCTGGGTTTGACATAGCTTTATATGTTAGGCAGAGATCACCTTGGAGTAGGCGATATGCTATGGAGTAAAGCTGGAGTTTTTTGAGGCGGTCAGTGCAGGGCATTTGTTTGAGGCCAGTAATCCTCTATGTGAGGTACTTCTGTGGCCTTTCCAGCTGCTGCAGATGTCTTGTGAGGTACATTCCAAAAGGGGCGTTGTACTCTATAATGGGTCTAATGAGTGTCGAGTAGAGGGGAACAATGACCTCTTTTTTCCTGGATGAGAACCCTTTTATGATGAGGTGTGCCACGTAGAAGGACTTCCTGACTACTGTGGCGATGTGACTATCAAAGGAAAGACTACTGTCCAAATGTATCCCAAGGTCTCTTATCACACATTTGGTGGTAAGTAGATTACTGCCTATGTGGTAGTTCATGGGTACAGAGTTTTTACCAAAGGGGATGACACTGCACTTTTTGGCATTGAGCTTGAGGCCATGGCTCTGACACCAGGCATCTGTCTCAGTGAGGCCCTTCTGTAGGATGTCCACATCATTTGGGGACTTGACTATGGCTCCTAGTTTGCAGTCATCTGTGAACTTCATTAGCCAGGGGCCTTCTGTGTTAGCCTGTACTTCAGAGAAGTAGATGCCAAACAGGAGAGGTCCCAGGACAGAACCATGTGGTACTCCACTTGTCACTGCTTTGAGGTCAGATTTGGAGTCTGCAACTTTTACAGTGTGGGTTCTGTGAGTGAGCCAGTTAGCAATCCATCTTGTTACATAGGGATTTATTTTATTTATTTTTTTTTATTTTACATTTGTTGACCAGGCTAGTCTAACTGGATATATGTCCATTTTCAGTAGAGGCCCGGGGAGATAAGCTCCAAAACAGACATGAACAGACAAGATTCATAATGTTACAAAGACAACAGACAAAGAAGAAATATTTCTACACATTTCATAGAGACTAATTACAATAGTTAGAGCTAATTTTTAAACATTTACTAGTAGCTAATACAGCTTAACATTTTTTGCATATGTACTTTCATGTTGCACTAAAGCACAGTAATTAGAAGAGTGAGCGGAGTTAGTAAAAATACTAGAAGCAGTAATGATTGTTTAGTCAGGGTTACTACAAGGACAACGCCAGTGAGTTTTCAGGAAGATTTTAATTGTTTGTTTGAAGAGTGATAAGGAAGGAAGGGAAGTAAGTTCTCTAGGCAGAAGGTTCCACTTTTTCCCGACTGAATTTGAGAACAGAGAGTCTCCTGCTTTGTTGTTTGCCTTATTGATGTTAATTAGTAGTTTATTCAATGAACGCAAGGTGTTAAGATTTCTATAAGGGGTAATGAGGTCTTGGAGTATTGGAGTGTTATTAGGTTGGTAAAGGATTTTATGGGCAATAGTTAGTTGGTTGATTTGAATCTGATTTTGTAGTTCAAGCCAACCTAGTTATTTGAGATTATGACAGTGATGGGTTCTGAAAGGTTTACCAGTGGCAAATCTGGCTATGCTGTTATAGGAGGTAGCTAGTTTGAGAACATTATTTTTAGAAAGGTTGGTATATATTGGTGAGGCATAGAGAAGAGTAGAGATTAGATGGGAGTGGGCAATGGTAGTTCTTGCTGTTGGGGTTAAGAAGGGTTTAATTTTATACAGGGAGCCCATTTTTCTGTTAACTGATTTTATAGTGTTGTTAATATGGGTATCAGAGTTAAGGTTGTTGTCTATTGTAATCCCTAGTAGTTTGGTAGCAGAGTCTGGTGATATGAGGGTGCCATGTTTAGAGATTACTGAGAAATCTATTGATATTGACCTGCGAGTAGGAGTAAAGAGCAGGAGTTTTGTTTTTTTTGGGATTCAAAAGGAGGCACCACTTTGAAAACCATGTCTCAACTATGTTAAATGCCTTTTGGATTTGGAATTGCAGTTCATGTGCAGATTTGGCCGTACAGATTATTTTTACCTACTTTAGTGAGTTTAGCTATAATTCCAGAATGGGGGATCGTGTCGAAAGCCTTGGTGAGGTCAAGATAGGCTGTGTGAACCACCATACCCTCATCTACTGCTTTGGTGACTGCCTCAAAGAAGTCGATCAGGTTCAGGAGTCATGATCTGCCTTTCATAAACCCAAGCTGGGTGGGATCTAGAGTTTGGAGGTTACCAATGTCTTTGTTTATAAGTTCAATGATGATACTTTCCATGGCCTTGCAGACCAGGCTCGTCAGGCTAATAGGACGATAGTTCCTGGGATCAATAGTGGCTCCCCCTTTGTGGAGTGGGATAACTGTTGCTGTGCACCATTCAGTGGGCACAAAGCCTGATGCGAGCTATTATTGAACATGGTGCTTAAGTGGGGAGCCAGTTCGTTCTGAAGTTCATGTAAAACGCAGCCTGGGATGTTGTCCAGTCCCATGGATGCTGTGTTTTTGGCTTTAGAGAGTGCAGCTTTTACCTGCGTAGTTGTGATTACAGGGACTCTGCATTCTTCCTGTATAGATATGGGCCCTTTAGGGGGTGGGGGCGTAAAGTTAGCACTGAACCTATCTGTCAGGATATTGGCAATATCAGTTGGTTCTGTAATTTTCATGCCTTTGTGCTGTAACTCAGAGCAGATCTGGGTGTTGCCATCAAGATTCTTGACATAGCTATAGAATGCTTTGTGGTTGTCCTTAGAATTAGTGGTGATTTTGTTTTCATAGCTAGCTTTGGAGGACCTTATAAGAGATCTCGGCTTCTTACTGAGGCTGACCAGGGAGCTCCTCCACTCATGTGATTTTACTCTCTTAGGTTCATAGGTTCATAGGTTCATACTAGGCTATCTGCCCTAGGGCATTTATAAGCCTAGCCAGAGTGTGTATGGCTTTCGCCACCCATTTTAAATTAAGTTTGCTATGCCCTTTTTCGAGGTTAGTATACTGCGCTTCTGTCTAACAGTGACACAGAAGTGATACCCGGGGTAAACCTACGATCTCCCATCCACTCATTAAGATTCCTCTTGAAGAGAGTCAATGAGGGACTCTGCCTAACCTGGACTGGGATTTTATTCCAGAGTGAAGGGAGCCTCTGGGTTATGAATCTGTCCCTCCAGCATGTCCTATTTATTTCAGTGCTGAGGTTTAAGTCCCGATGGGATTTGGATTTTCTGAGGTGCAGCATGTCCATTAATTCCGGGTTGGACATGGCTTTATAAGTCAGGCACAGATCGCCTCTGAGCAGGCGGTATGCCACTGAGTAGAGCTGGAGTTTCTTTAACCGGGCAGCATACGGCATCTGTTTGAGCCCCTTGATCCTCTTGGTGAGGTACTTTTGGGGTCTTTCCAGTTGCTGCAGGTGTCTGGTAAGGTACATCCCAAAAGGGGCATTGTACTCAATTATGAGCCTGATGAGGGATGAGTAAAGAGGCACGATGACCTCCCTGATCTAGATGTGAATCCCTTCATGATTAGGTGGGCTATATAAAATGTTTTTCTAACCACTTTGGCCACGTGGTTGTCAAATGAGAGATTGCTATCAACTTGGGTCCCCAGGTCCCTAATTACTTCTTCTGTACTTAATGGATTACCACCTATGTGGTAATTTGTGGGCACTTTGTTTTTGCCAAAGGGATGACTATACACTTTTTGCGTTTAGCTTGAGGCCATGGCTCTGGCACCAGTTGTCTGTTTCTATGAGGCCCTTTTGGAGGATGCTTGTGTCAGCTGGAGAGTCTATTATGGTGCCCAGTTTGCAGTCATCTCCGAACTTGGTCAGCCACAGTCCTTCCATGTTGGCCTGTACCTCCGAGAAATATATACCGAACAAGAGAGGTCCCAAGACTGAGCCTTGTGGGACGCCACTTGTAACTGGTTTGGAGTCTGACATGGCTCCAGCTATTCTAACCATGTGGGTTCTGTCCTTGAGCCAGTTTGCAACCCATCTAGTGACATAGAGGTTTATATTTAAGCTGGTGAGCTTATCTATAATGCCCGAGTGGGGTATTGTATCGAAGGCTTTGGCGAGGTCCAGGTAGGCTGTGTGGACCACCTTCCCCTTGTCAATGGCCTTGGTGACTGTTTCAAAGAAATTGACCAGGTTTAAGAGGCAGGATCTGCCCTTAACAAAGCCGAACTGGGTAGGATCCAGTGTCTGTAGGTCCCCAATATCTTTATTTATAAGGTCCATGATGATCCTTTCCATAGCTTTGCAGACCAAGCTAGTGAGACTTATGGGGCGATAGTTTCCAGGATCCGTTGAGGCACCACCTTTGTGGAGAGGGACCACTGTTGCTGTACGCCACTCTTTGGGTACATATCCTGTAGTAAGGCTGAGATTGAACAGTAGTTTTATGTTTGGGTTTAGTTCTTCTTGGAGTTCATGTAGGGCCCGGGACACCGCCTGGTCCCATTGATGCTGTGTTTCTTGCTTTGGAGAGGGCAGCTCTTACCTGAGCATCTGAGATGTCAGGAGCAGCACTCTGCTGGGATAGATATTAGCCCTTTGGTGGGAGAAGTTTGCGCTGAACCTGTCAGCTAGGATGTTGGCAATGTCTGTGGGTTCGGTGTATTTTTTGTCATTTTGGACTAATTCTGAGAATATCTGGGAATTCCCACCCAGGTTCCTAACATAACTAAAGAAAGCCTTGTGATTATCCTTAGTTTCCTGTGCAATTTTTCTCTCGAAGCTGGCCTTAGACGATTTTATGAGTGCCCGTAGTTTTTTGCTAATACTGATCAGAGATGCCTTCCCTTTTTGGGATTTTGCTCTGTCATGTAGTAGCTTCCTCCTTCCGTTGTATAGTTTGTTTATGGCTGGGGTCCACCAGACAGGACGTCTGCCTTTGGAGGATTGGGTCTTGGTTTTATTTGGGATTGCATGATCCATGCATTCCTGAAGGTGTTCATAGAATGCGTTTATAAAGGATTTTGTGGTCTGGGCATATCCAGAGGCCGGGGCTTTGAAGGATTCCACCTCGGTTTTGAGGAGTGTGAAATTTGCTTTAGAGAAGTTTTTCACTGTGGTTTTCTGGGCATGAGGTGGGGTCGGGATGTGAATATCCAGTGAGATTAGTTTATGGTCTGATCTTACCAGTGAGGGATACACTTCTGGTCTGGAGCATAGAGTCCCCATGTTGGTGATGATCAGGTCCAGTATGTTTTCCTCTTGTGGGAGTGGTAACAAGTTGTTCCATAGCATTTGAGTTTATAAATTCTAGGAACCTTTGGGCTAGGGTGTTGGAGCTAGAGTAATGCTCCCAGTCTATGGTTGGGTAGTTGAAGTCACCCAATATAATGGTGTTTGGAGAGACCTTCATATTTTCCAGTGTTCTCAGGAAGGCCGAGTGGGGTTCCTGGGTTTGGGAGGGTGGTCTGTAGCAGGCTATAAACTGGAAGGCAGTTTTACCGACTCTTAGTTGCACATGGATAGTCTCTGATGCTGCCACCAACCTGGAGGTGTGGGTATCTTTGACGAATATTGATACTCCTCCTTTTGTGGTTCGGTCCAAGTTTTGGGGCCGAAAAGCATGGTATGAGGTATAACCTGGTAGTGCTGGGGTACTCTCGAGAGCCTTGAACCAGGTTTCTGTTACTGCACAGATATCGATGTTCTCCATGCTAAGGAGAGTTTGCACATCTTGAGGTTTAGACTTCTGGCGTTGAGTAGCATTACTCTTAGTTTTTATCCCTTGTGATACCTATGGAGGTGGGTTTGTCTTTGAGCCTTGCCTAAAAAGGCACTATGGGGTAGCAAGAGCCTTTGCCAATATCCAAAGCCCAGGGTGACAGGTGCAAGCCATCCCTAGCGAAGCATCGTGGCTTGTCGAGCATGTCATCCCAGGCTGACAGGCATTGGATCCCCTTTGAATGACACCAATACTTAAGCCAATTGTTGAAATTGATAATCTTGTCTTCATACTGTGGCATCATTCTTGGTGAGGGTAAGATGCTACTCAAGGTCAGGGTCATACCGGCCTGGGCTACATGCCCAGAGAGCTCCTCTATGTCTCTTTTCATGTAGTACAGGGAGCTCAGGTCATTCACACCAGCATGGACAATGACTGAGTCATATTTGTACTTGCCTTGGAGTGACCTGAGTGCTTGTGTTATGTGGCGGATCCTAGCACCCGATAGGCAGCTCACCGTGACCTTCTCCTTGTTCAGCCTGGTGAGGACGCGTCAGTGTGCCTGATGATAGAGTCACCTATTACAAGTGTATCAGGTGTGTTGTTTAGCCTTAAGGGCTGTGACTGTTCTGCACACTGGCTTTGTGAGCTATGTGTTGCATGTGTTTTGTTTTGGGGTGGTGTCTGCTTTGGAGGTCTCTGCTGCTTAGGCAGATTTTTATTTAGAGCCTCCAAGTATGTTTTGTGTGTTTATGTGTTTGGTTTGGGTAGGTCTATGTGAGACTGGAATTGTAGTGAGTGTGGTTTCCTTCTCCTCCTGACTGGTTACGCCAGTACTGAGTTGAGAGAGCTTAGCCTCCAGTTTGGCTATATGGTTGCATCTCTCACATGTGTTGGAATTTGTTGGGAGGAGGAGAGGGTTGTCTGTGTACATTAGGCAGTTGTAACATTGCCTCAAGATTCCCAGGTTCATCAGCTGGACTGGAGAGGAGATTGACAACTGACCTTTGGACATGCTAGAATAGTATTGGGAATTCCTTTATAATTGAAAAAAAGGGCCAATGGGGAACAAGTTACTCAAGGGGAGTTTGTGAGGGTGTAGTGCTTTTAATTTTAATTGCAACAGTTTCTTCCTTCTCTTGTACAGTTTGTTTATGGCAGGGGACCACCAGATTGGCTTCCTTTTTTTGGAGGATAGCGTCTTGGATCTGTTTGGGATAGCACGATCCATGCACTCGTGTAAGTGCTTATTTGTGTAGGATTCAGCAGTTGTAATTGTATTGTTCATCTGCATGGGTGTCATGAAGTTCACCACTTCTGTCTTAAGAAGCATGAAGTTGGCTTTGGAGAAATTGTTTACCGTGGTTTCCTTAATGGGGGGTGGGAGCGGGATGTGGATATCAAGGGTGATTAGCTTATGGTCGGATCAGACCAATGAGGAGTCGACTTCAGGTGTGGAACACCGGTCACTCATGTTGGTAATGACTAGGTCTGGGACATTGTTGCCTCTGGCGGGGGTGTGGATAAGTTTATCCAGGGCATTGGAGTTTATGAATTCCAGAAAGCGTTGAGCTAAGGAGTTGGTACATGAGTAGTTTTCCCTGTTAATGGTGGGGTAGTTGAAGTCATCCATTATTAGGGTGTTTGGTTGAACCCTAATATTTTCCAGTACATCAAGAAAAGAGGAGTGGGAATCCTGGGGCATGGTGAGGGATCTGTAGCAAACTACAATTTGGATTGCAGTTTTGCCCAGAGTTAGTTGCACTTGGATAACCTCGGATGCATTAGTGAGCAACTAGCCTGGAGGTGTGGATATCCTTAATGAATATGGACACACCTCTGCCCTTGGTGTTTCAGTCCAGGTTACATGGCCGAAAAAGTATGGTATGAGTTATAGCCTGGTAGTGCAGGGGTGCTCTCTGGAGCCTTGAACCAGGTCTCAGTCACTGCACAGATATCGATGTTCTCCATTTTAAGGAGTACCTCGAGTGAGTGCATTTTGAGATTTAGACTTCTAGCATTGAGTAGCATCACCCTCAGTTTTTGCTTGCCTATTCCTGTTACAGTAGTGAATCTGTCATTTGAACCTTGACTAAAAAAGTCACTAAAGGGGCAGCAAGAGCCTTAGCCAGTATCCGCAATCCCAGGAATGACAGGTGCAGGCCATCTGTGGCAAAGCATCATGGTCTGTCGACCATGTCATCCCAAGCAGACAGAAACTGGATCCCCTTAGAATGATACCAGAAGCTTAGCCAATTGTTGAAGTCAATCATTTTGTCCTTGTACTGTGGTATAATTCGGGACGATGGCAGAATGCCACTCAGGGCTAGGGTCATACCTGCCTGGGCTACAAGATCGGAAAGCTCTTCCATGTCTCTTTTCATGTAGTCCAGGGAGGTATGTCTCAGGTCATTCACACCAACATGGACAATGACAGAGTCATATTTGTACTTGTTGTGGAGTGACCTGAGTGCATGGGTTATGTGGCGGATCCTGGCACCCGACAGGCAGCTGACAGTAACCTTCTCCTTGTTTAGCCTGGTGAGTGGGACATGAGTGTGCTTGTCTATAGAGTCACCTATGACTAGTGTATTGGGTACATTGTTTTGCCTTACTGGCTGTGGTTGAGTGGCACACTGAGTCTGTGGGCTGTGTGTCATTTGGGTTGTGTTGGGGGATGGAGGTTGCTTGCGTTTCTGCTTTGGAGGTCTCTGTTGCTTAGACATATTATTATTGAGAGCCTCCGCGAATGTTTTTGTGTTACTATGTGTGGATTTGTGTGGTGTAGATTTAATGAGACTATGTGATGAGTGTGGTGTGGTGCAAATGTTTACCTTCTCCTCATGACTGTCAAGTTCAGTCTTGGTTGGAGAGAGCTTTACCTCCAGTTTGGCTAGATAAGTTCATCTCTCACAGGTTGTAATGTTGGGTGGTAGGAAGAGGGTTGTCTGTGTACATGAGGCAATTTCTACACTGCCTCAAGATGCCCAGATTCATCAGATAGACAGGAGAGAACACTGGGAACTCACCCTTGGACATGCCTGAATAAAAAACTATTTTCCTCTAGATAAGTGAGGAAAGTGAGTACAAGAGCTGTTTTTGTCTAAGCAAGTGAGAAAAGTAAGTACAAAAACTGTTTTTCTCTAGGTAATGAGGAAGATTGAGTGCTATAGTAATTAGTAATTTATTTAGTGCTTACAAGTTCTGAACAAGTGCTGAGCATGAATAAGCAAATTTAAGTGCTAAAACTAAGAATCTGTATCTGCACTAGATGAGTTACAGGACAGAAACAAGTGCAAATGCAGGCTTTCAAATCAGAAAGTTGAGAGAGATGGAAAAGATTGCCCAAACGGCCAATAACTACAATTTCTGGCCAGAACCACTCCTTATGTGGTAGACAGGTTACCTAGTGTTTACCACTCCCACTGATAAGCTAGAATGCTTCCCTCCAACACAGAAAGGCTTGGGGGCTCAGAAGCTTACATACAGTCCTGGATACAGCAAATCTGTAAACAGGCTTACAGTTTTTTTTTTTTACAGAAAAGTAGCAGAAACAGTAGTAAAATCAATTCACATGTAGTGCAAGATAGCACACTTGAGTATGTAGCAATATTAGACCAAACACAGTTTAAAGAATGCAATTAAATTAAAAAGGACTAAAAGCAAGTGCAGAAAGAGTTTATTAGCTAGAATGTGGTAAAGAGATGGAACTGGAGGAGTGTCCCAGATCAAATCTACAGTGGGGCGGGCAACTGCAAAAGCCACCAAATTTAAACTACAAACCAAAAATAGGGAAGGTGGGTGAAACAAAATAGTTTCAACAGAGATCTAAGTAGCAAGAACTAACAGTACAATGTCTAAAACCAGAAAAATATACTCAGTTCTGTATATTTGCAGATCAGTCTCTCAGAACAGGGCGACAACAGTTTCAACAGAGATCTAAACAACAATTAAACTCTATAACCAAAAAAAATATACTCAGCTCTGTATATTTGCAGATAGTCTGGAAGGCAGTCTCTCAGAACACAGGTTCCAGCAATTATGTGCATATATATTTATATATATATATATATATATATATATATATATATATATATATATATATATATATACATACATACATATATATATTAAAACACATATGTATATATCAAAATGGTTGGTGCTCGAGAAGTATTAAAGTGCTGTGGGAAGTGATCAGCTATCTAATAAGGAAAATACAAACTACACTTTAATGGACAGTTTGTTTTTACACTTACAATCTAAATTTATGATGCTTTTTCCTATCTTTTATCTTATAGCAAATAAAGGGCAGGTAATTTCTTGGTTGCTATCTGTTGTCCTTAGATTTAAAAAAAAAACAGCTTAAATACAGAGGTACACTAATTACATTAAGAAGAGGGGAAAAATGTCTGGAAAGTTTACCCTTCTGCACTACTTGAAACAACCACTGACCCTCCCCCCCGGCATTTGTTTCTCACATAATGTTTGACTGGGAAGTTGGATGGGCTTTTGAAATCTCTCAGGGAGTTCTTATCCTAGAACAGTATTATATTCCTTAACCTCCCTCCCCCCACTGTTTCCTATGAAACCAATGCATTACTTCAGACAACCACCACAATTAATGATGATTAAGTATAAAGCAGGATTACATTTCTTTTAATATCACTATTGTGATGTAATTAAGGTTTAGAGGCTTAGTGTTTTGACATTTTTACATTTTTGTATACATTAGAGTAGCATTACAGATGTATGCTAATTAAATGCCTGTTTAGCTATCATGTTTCTTAGAGACAAAAATATACCGTACGAAGAAAAAAAATAGCTCAATGCACAATGCTATAATAGTAAGCTCTATGTGTTGACCTAAATGTCCTGATATATATATAATGCTTTAAGAATCATTATAAGCAGGCTAACAGGACTTTCCTGTCTGGCTTTGCTATGTTATGCACTGAGAATTAGAACAAAGATATGCTTGCACTCCGACGGACCTGGGGACTACAGGTTACTGGCCTATATTCTGGTCTTGCAGCACAGTTCACGGAGTTAAGGCCATGCATGAGTCACTATTCCTAAATTTGACTTTCCTTAATCTCTCCTTTGGAATTTTGCAGCTTTACTGAATCAGTTACTTATGCAGCTGACCTAGTCTCCTTTGTAAAGAAGCACTTACATCTAGTGGGATTTATTACTTTAACAAATGAAAAACTTGGCCAGGTAAGCCCTTTGGCTCCAAAAAAAAGTATTTACTGAAATCAAGCAGAATATATATACACACACACACACACACACACACACACACACACACACACACACACACACACACACACACACACACACAATGACTAAACTTTCCTGTTACGTACTTCATTAAAATGAATGAATATAATAATAATAACAATGATTCAGAAACTAATATACAATAACTAATAATAATAATACTGCTGCCACAGGCACTTGGAAGTGCTTAAAATGAGAGGTTTAGCTCTGCTTTCTTACCTTTACAACCTACCCAAGATACACAAATCCACATCTCTGTGAGATAATAGTCCATAACAACATTTGCTCTCTGAACCAGTAATAACTGCCCATCTTCCTTGCCACTGCTCCATCTACCCACTTCTGGTATGTTTAGATGCTGGACTGTAAGCAGCAAAAATAACCTTACTGTAAAGTCAGCAGAGAGGAGAAGTTTGGTCCTAAATGAACAAAAATAGTCACATACTTCAGCCTTATGACTGTTTTTACTATTGGATTGTATCTGTTGCTTTACCTATTGTGATTCTAAGCAGAGCAATAGGGTCATAGGGTCATAGATTAGTACTAGGCTAACTGCCCTTGCGAGCCATTTTAAGCCTAGCCAATTATCCCTTGAGAGATTCAAACCCTGTACCTTGTGTTTGTAAGGCAAACACCTTAACCATTAGGCCACCCTCCCAACCCCACTTTGTCAGAGATCTACATGTGATGGACGGTAAACTCCCCGAAAAAGTGCATGTGTCAAACTCATCAAAGCTTCAAGTTTTTGTGAGTCTTATTTATTCTTTGTTGGGTCTTTTCTTTTCCTAACGAGACTAATGTCACTCAAGGTTTTGCAGGCTGTGTCTTTCAATGAGTTTGAGTCATCAAGTATGCTAGCACTGAGTTTGACTTCTTGTAATGGATCCGTTCATCTTATGTTTGTATCCCATTCAGATATCCTGGAATACTTTTGCACTGCACACTGTTGTTTGCTTTGCTACTGTTGTCTCATTGGTATTGATGACCGGTGGCAGCATGAATCCTGTTTGAACATTTTGGCTGGCCTGCTTTGGGGAGCATTGCCTGTTAACTTCTTGTTATAGTATCCTGAGTTTTTTGACACAATAAAATTAAATAATCACAGTACAAATAAGTCTTCATTTATTATTTAACAATAATTACTATAATAACTACAGAATTAAAACTAGCAGAATTGTTCATCAAAAAATCATCTCTATCATGCTATCATTCATTAGAATCAAAGTCTTAAACTGAATCCAAATGTTTCCAATGTTTGCTGAACAACTTGCAATGTAATGTTAAAAGGGATCAAGGTGCACATGTACTGTCAGCAGCATTTTTGTTTAGCTATCTGTAAACTTTCATACAAAGAAAACAGTTCTGTCCAACTTTTCTGTTTTTTGAGATGCTTAGAGGATTCATTTTGTGCATGAACATCACTTTATATCTCTTTAGGTTTTCCAGACAAAGGAAAACATCATTAACAGCTGCACTGTGCTTCATGCATGCTTTAGTGTCATCTTTAAAAAGTCTATATATTACATAGTTTTGCACATATCAACACAAATGTAAATGTGAACATGCACAATTAGATGCTTATAGGCAATGCACAGCTGTTGTTTAATAAGTTTGTCTCACAGCACCAACACGATCTTCTCTCATTTCTCGGTACTACAAATATCCTTAGTAACAGAAATCGCTCAGTCTCCTCAGTACTTCCCGACCTCTCTGAAGACTTTCATACTGTCTCAACCCCCTCCCTCCTTCACAGAGTTTCCAACATAAGCTTATCAAAGTCACCTTGTTTCAGATCTTACCTTCACTATAGAACTCAGAGCATAACATGGCTGCAAGTCTCTTCCACATCACTCCCCATTTATAATTCATGTCTCTTAAAAATATACATATCTAGTATCTTCCCACTGCACTGCACTAACCAACCTCACTCTGATTCAGTATGCTGGTAACTCCACCACCATCTGTTCAGTACCCTCTATATCTGAACATCAAAAAGTTACTCAGCATTCCTCCAAATCTGTGGAATCCTGGCTTCAGGAAGCTAACCTAGACCTAAACCCTCCAAAAAAACAAAATGTATGCTCTTCACAATTAAACCAGTGTTAGAACTGCTCAGCACACTTACCCTTTGATCATCCAATTAACCTAACTGGTGAACCGCAGTAAAGTACTAGGAATCACTATTGATGAGCACCTACAATTATAGATTCGCCAAGTAACACATAAGACCAACCAAAAATTAGGCTTGCTTATTACTGCAGGTTACTGTATCCCTTCACTGTTGTACACATCGGCAATCTTTACTAACCTACAGTCAGCAGAGTTCACAATATTTGAGTGATCATACAACAAGATTTCAAAGTTTGCCACTAACCATCCCCAACTAGTGCACCACTGTGTAGCTTTCAAGTGGATAAACTGGTTCAGCTTCTCTAACCTCCTCAAATTTAATGATCTAAAAATGGCAGAAAAACTTCTCAACCAGCCACAAGCCTTTTCCTCCCTCAGAAGTCTACTGCACTAGTATATCCCTTCTCATAGTCTCCATTTATATGAGCAATATTTGGCAATTTTGACTCCCTCACATAACTTTCATGGGGACTCATTATAAGCTTGCCATATGGCAAAACTGGAACTCCTTCTCAACCTCCCACTGCCAAGTAAATGCAACAAAAACCTTCAAACAAGATGCAGAATCCTTCCTTCATGACACATGACAATGTCAGTGCTCCGAACCACCTGATTAACTCCTCTCTTTCTTTCTCTGTCCTTCCACCTGTCCCTCCACAATAGCATACTGCTACCACCATCTACAGCCAAAGCTCTCAACTGAATCAGGGAGAAATACAGAAACAAACAGGACTAATGAGGGACACTTTTAATGTATTAGTACTGTTACCCGGAGACATTGTTAGAATAAAGACGTGAATTACTACCCATTTTCGGAAGTGTTATCATTATTGTCATTATTTATTAAGTGTAATTCACTACCTTTTCTCCAAAAGTCACAGGTTTTAGGGGTATTAAGAAGGACGCAGCTGAAATTCGAGTCAAAAACAGGGACACTGAAAATTAGGGATAGTTGAGAGGTATGACTACAGCGATGTCACTGCTCTCAACTGACTCACTAGCTACTCCATCTTCTTCCAGCTATCATCACACAATAGCATACCACTACCACCAGTGACAGCACATCTCTTGTGCAGACCCAAGTCTTCTAAACTAACCATCATCAAAATGCTCCCCTAATGTATCACTGACCTATTCAAGGTCCTCATCTACTTATTATCCTAAACACATATCTCTCTGGCCACCACATACCTCCCCCTGCATACCTTCTTTTATATATTCCTCACTAATTCATCCACCACAGAACTTCATCTCTGTCTCATCTCACCCTAACTATCCTTATCCAAAGCTCTCCTTTCCACCACACAAGGATGTCGCTCTCTATTTCTCTCTCTCTATCTTCATTCTTTCACACAAGTATCATCTCGGACTGGACACTCAGCTATCATTATCCATCACTATCTGAGTGCCTAACTATCTCCCATACTGTCCTTGCAGAAACATTTCCTTTAAAGTATGTGTATTCTTTTGTGTGACCACCAAAAACTGTCTTTGTATAACTTTAATATATGTTTATTGCACAGTGCATTTAACGCATTAACTCTTGATATGCCTCAGTTATCACCTCATAAATGCTTTTGCTTTATTAGACATTGTGAACATTTTCATAGCAAATTTTGCATGTAACTATTGAACTTTTTTCACTGGGCCACTGCTGAAAAAAGGTTTTAAGTCCTCTGTCAGAATTATCCAGTAAACAAATACAAATAAATAAAACAAATAAACAGTATTTTTCAACTTTTCTTGTTACTGTAACTAGGTTGTAGCTGAAAAGGGAACCCTACCTCAGTCCGTTTACCTGCTTAAAGTAAAATGAAATAACACAAGTAAAAACAAACAAAACCTAATTCATTTTCTGCTGTTGCCATGCAGATAAGATGCACAAATGAGTGCTTAGTTCAAAATTTTGATTATACCAGTAAATTTTCTGTAATCATATGATCCTGTTCGGTCATAAGTAGAATCTTATCACCTGGCCACATAGTAATTTAGCTGCTTGCTCTGTCAGAATATCTAAGACTACTTATCTAAGTATATACATTTCTCATTCAGATAGAAAAAGAGAAAGAATTATTGGGGGCCACAAACGATTTGAGGATTAAAGCTGCAGGGATTAAAATGTGCAAAAATATAAACAAGCAGCAACCTACAAATGGAAAAGCTAGGTACCTGATGGTTTTGATGAAGTAAGAAAATGTAGTTTATTAGATTATTCTTGATATAGGAAGTAGACATCCTACTGCCATTTTTTTGTATAACATTTATGTTTGCTGGAGTTTTTATACACCATAGTGGCAGCTGACAGCTCAAAAATCTATTTCTAAAAATGTTAGCTGCTAATCAGGTGTCACTATACATTCATCATGAATATTTTATGAAGTTTTAGCTAGCAGTAATAACATATACCCCTTATTCAAACACTGTGCACTATAATTGGATATAGGATGGGGTACCACGCAAAATAGGGCTGTGATCAAAGAGTTCTGATGAAGATGGAAAACAGACTCAAATTTCATTGGCCTGACATTATTATAAACCCAAGACTACCAGGAGAATCCAGGGTTTAAACACATTGTCCTATATGGTTAGCCTTAAAGCCTTATCTCTATACTCCGTCTCCTACAGATTAGTGAGAGTTGGTCTATATCTGGCATCCAAACCATCCTCAGATCCAGCTGTGATAGATCTTTTGCACGTCTGCAAAATGAACAGCATCAGAACCACTAGATCCAAGGGTTTAAATTTTGCTTGTGACATAAATAAGACATGATGGTGAGACAGATATGTGTCTCAGAGAATCCCCATGCTCTGGAACAGGGTCCTCATCCTTGTGAAGCAGAGCCATCCCTAACCCTGTTTAAGCGTAACCTTGACCAATGGATGAGAAATTGGAAACTCATCCTGGTCTGGCCCCCATGTCTCTGACAGATAGAGGTGGACAGTAATGCCCAAACTATCATACCCCCCACATAACCTCTAGAACTTTCCTAACTAACATATCCCCTACTTATAAATGCCCATGATGCATAGGAACACAACAGGGTTAGATTGCCCAGCTAGTCTTGTAAAGACCCTGGTGGTTGTTAGCCTAGTATATTCCTATGAAACTATGAATACTGGTTTAGGAATGGGGTGCATTCCTGTCATATTATTAGAAACACAAAAGATTTAGAGAAATTAAACTAAGAGGTATAATGCATTTACACTGGTACAATCACAACTGCATGTTAAAATTGAGTATATTATTATAAAGCATTTATAGTGGAGTAATCTTAGTCTTATATTTATTCCTCTCCCAGATCAGAGAAATATTTAAACACTTTCAGAAAACATTATCTCCTAGACACTGAAAGGAAGACGTATTCTGCTTTTATTGCTCCTTATCAGGTTGTCTCCATAGAGACATGAGAACCAGATACACAGCTGACTCTATTAGAAACACTCATTTATTTGCTAGAGGAAAGCTTTTATTATAATATGAACTCTTTTTTTTAATTTGCTTTCCCTTAAAACTTGTTAGTACATCAAAACAAGGCCTTAATCCAGTCATTCCCGTATGCAAGAGTAAGAAAAAGCACATCAGATGTTTTGTATCATGTCTTTTAAACAAACAGACTTTTCTTCTTTTTTTACACGGCAGTGCCTACATTTATTTAAACTGAGCAAGGAGAAAGAAAGAAGGAAAAAATAGGGACACCTGTTTACTTTAGCATCCCTATTACACTCAAAAATAACTGAGAAAGCTTTACTTTATAGCATGCAGGTTATGTCATGCATTATAAAAATACAACTGTTAAGATCAAAATGTTGTTGTACTTACAGTTAATTCACTCCTTCCTCTTCTCCCCCAAATGTACTTCCAAACATTAATGACATGAAGTAGTGCATGTGCTTTGGAGTCCCCTACAATTTTAACAAAGTCAAAGACGTCCAATCTTTCCAGGTGTTCTTGTGTTGTCATGTTTCACAAGTATAATTAATGCCTTATAATCCCACATGTATTTGTCAGTCTCTGAGTTGCTGCTTTCTTCCTGTAGATCTCTATTTCCCAGATCAAGTCTCTGCTTCATTTCCGATGTATCCCTCTTCTTTTAGTCAACTCTTGTGCTTTTTTTCTGTCTCTCAAGCATTTTTCTTTGAAACATTGGAAAACGTTTCACTTGCACAGTCTCTGTATGGGCTTTATTACCAGAAGAACAAGAAGCAGGATCTCCTTCTGTTTGTTAGCTTGCTTTTTGTTCCTCCTTGGCATGCTCTGCATCAAAAAATTTTGACCCACCAGGAAAGAATATTCTGAACATGGCTGAATACAACAGCTTGAATCTCACAACTCCTTCTCAGCATTCCCTAATTACTGGAATAAATGTACTCCTCTTCTTCCTGGTGTACAGTGAGTAATTATTTTCCACAAACACCCCATGTTTCCCACTTTGAGTACGTTGTCCTTCTGTCACAGTCTGTCAGAATCAACTCCTTCTGCTGGTAGGATTTAATCTTTACTATTAAAGGTCTAGGTTGTTTTCTCATAGCCAGATTTGGAAAATAAACATGATGTGCCCTTTCAATTAAAAACTCCTGCTGTGGAATACCAGTCCAGTTGCTTATGTGTGCTTTCATAAAATGAATACAGTCTGTTCCTTGTAGCTTCTCTGGTACAGCAGAAAAACTCATGTTGTCCCTGTGTGCTCTGTCCTCTAATTCTATTATTTTTTGAAACATCTCTTCTTGAGCAGTTTCATACTCAGTCAACCTTCTCTTTATTTTGACCTCTGATTTTTGCAGTTTTTATCACTTCATTTGAATATCTGTTTAAAGCTGCTTCCATTTGTTTCCAGCCTTTTGTTATCTGAGTTGATATACTTGTTTATTTCAGTGTTCCATTTATTTTAATCAGTTCTGAGTACATTTGATTTACTTTTTCCTTTAAGTTCCTAGAAGTCATGTCTTGCACCAAAGCTGGAGCTTGCACTACTTTTTGCTAAACAGATGCATAATTCTTCCCAGTCAGTGTTTTCTCTTCACCTTTAGTGATTGGTTTTCTTTTAGGTTCTCTGAATTTCTGCTTTTGCTGGAATCCAGGCAATGCACTTACTAGCCAGTTACTGAAATTCACCCAAAAAGATATGTTCACTGGCTCTGTTTTCTGAGTTACTTTTTCACACTGGGAGAGCTGAGGATTAAAGCTGCAGGGATTAAAATGTGCAGTCATCTTGGAAGTGCAGCTTAGATATTCTTGAGTAAACATTTAACTACCTGTATTAAAGTAGGAGTTAGATAAGCTGTTTGGGTTGCATTAGGGTAATGTATCCTTTAGGTAATAAGGTAGTAAGTAGTAAGTTATAGGCATAGTAATGTCTGTTTTGGGCAGTAGTGTCAAATCTTTGCCTAAGAGTAGAGACTATAGCAGTAGTTATAACAGACACAGACTATATTTATTTATTTACATTTGTTTACCAGGAAATTCTGACTGGACACAGGTCCATTTTCAGCGGAGAACCGGGGAGAAAAGCTCCACACAAGCAAAACAAGTAACAATGCAAAGCAAATAAAATCTGTGGTAAACATGAACAGCAAGGATATGGGTGCATAAAAAGTAGCAATACACATTAAAAAGTAATAATGCATTTAGAAGTGACATTGTAAACATAAGATGACATAGAATGCACACATTATAATATGTTGATAACTATGTTTAGATAAATGATAAGAATAAACAATTACACCTTCTAAACTGTTTAAACTGACAGTTCTAGTTGAGTACATTAACAGACATATAGCTGACATACATGATATGGTGATGTAAGCAGGAAGGGTTAGAGGAAAAGGCAGAGGGAGATGAAAAGAAAGGGTGGGATGAAATGATTTGACTATAGGATGCAGGGTAAAAAGGGAGGGGAGGGGAGGAGAAGAACATAAGCGAGTCTTAGTCTGGATTGGTACAAGGGCATTACCGGTGATTTTTTTTTAAGTGGGCTTTTAGTTTGGATTCGAAGTGATGGGATGAAGGTAAGGTGGTAATGGGGGGGGGGGGTGTTCCATAATTTGGATATTATGCAGGAGAAAAAAGCTTCTCCGGCTGAGTTTTTGGCTTTGGTAACATGGAGTTGTTTTTCGTTGCTGGATCATAGAGATCGAGTAGTAGAGTAGGGCTGGAGAAGGTATTGAAGGGAGAGTACATTTTGAGGATGGTTTATTAATTTATGAGTGAGGGAGAGTTGATAGAGCTGAAGAAGTTGCGGGAGTTTGAGCCAATCGAGTTCTTTAAGTGAGTTGCAGTGATGGCTGCGGTAGGATAACCCAGTGGCAAATGTGGCTATTTTGTCATAGCAGAGATCTAGCTTGTTTAGATCTGTTTTCCTAAGACTGGTAAATATAGGAGAGGCTTAGAGTAAGGTTGAAATGAGGTGGGAGTTGGCAATTGAGATTCTGGCTGCTTTGGTGAGGTATTGCTTATGTCTATACAATGATCCTAGTTTTTTGCTAACTTTTTTATGGTTAGAGAAATGTAAGTGTCGAATTTAAGATGATTGTCAATCTCAATGCCAAGTAGTTTGGTGTGTTGTTTAGGGGAGATGATGGTGTTGCTGTTGGCCAGAATGTTGAAGTGGGGGTTAGTTAGGATGAGTTTAGTGGGTTGGAAGATGAGGAGATTAGTTTCTTTAGGGTTTAGTAATAGCTGGGCATTGGATAATCAGTTTTCTACAGAGGAAAAGGCTTCCTGTGTGATTTTATGAAGTTCTGGTATATACATTTCATTTACAATTGAGTCTTCACTGTTTATTACTAAGGTCCCAGTTTGTAGGACAACAAGAAAAGAAAGGGAAAGTGGTTGTAAGGAAGGGGTTGTTTTTGTTAGAGTTAATCAGGTAAAGAACAACAGTATAGCCAGGTGTCCTTGAGATGGTCTTTTAGTTGATATTTGTAAGTAGTCACGTTCTTACTGAGTCTTACTGGTTGACGTAGTAAGTTCCATAGTTTGAGTATGTGAATGAACTACAGGGTTTCCCTATTGATTTATCACTTTGTGAGTTGGCAGTAAGGCTTTGTTTGATGAGAGTAGGATTCTGGGTGGGTAGATAAGGTTGGAGGAATTTGAAGACTGAGACACTTGAGGTTTTTTAGAAAGTACTTGTGAGCCGCTGAATTGATGAGGTGTTTCCATCCACCTAAGTTTTTGAAGGAAGTACAGTTATAACCTTGCAAGGGGGATTGCAGGCAAGCCTGGCAGTTTCATTGTAGTATTATAGTAGCTTTCAGGGTTGGTTGGCATGGAGATTTACAAGTATTAGAGAGGCATAAATTAATGTTGATAGTAGACAGGTGAATGCTCTCTTGTGGCCTATCAGTTGAAGGGGACATTGGAGGCAAGTGTAACATAGATCCTGTACAGAACTAAACAAAAAGGGTGCCATCAACTCAAATAGTATGTCAAAATGGCAAACTTGTCAAACACAGGTGTAAACCCTTGATAATTAAGAACAGGTATCAGGACCGTCTGTGCAAGAAAATTATGGGAAAGTGGTGGTAAAGGGGAGGGTTGTTTCTGTTGTTTGAACAAGGGCATTGTAGCCAGATGTCATTAAGATGCTCTTTTAGTTGATCTTTGTAAGCAGGCAGCACTTGGTTCTCCAGTTCAGTTTAGTTCTTCTGAGTGCATTCAGTACAGATTCTGTATGTCCACACTATGCCTGCCTGTGTTTTTTCCCATCTCTCTGGTTTTCCCCCATATCCCAAAGATATACCAATAGGTATGTTGCCAGTAGATGTGCATATACTATGTATTTGCCCATAGCAATGATTTGGCATTCTGTACAGGGTTGTTTCTCTTCCTTATGTCCTCCCAGCTCCCTTGCAAATCTAACTATGATAAATTAATGAATATGTATGAATGAAATCATATAAGCAAAATACAAAATAAAATAAAGCACAGCTGAGAACTTGTTATATGTATCATAATGCAGCAGTCACCATGAATCCACATCACACACTTAAAGATCCTGCATGTAGTGTGGGTCGTGCTAATAATTAAATGCAGCAGGATCCAGGCACCCCCTATGAAACTCACAAGGAAAATGGTGTATCTTGAATAAGCAAAGGCTGTGTAATTAAAGTGGCCCGGTTGAATTCCAGACAGTGTAACAACTCTGTAAGTAATTCCTTAAGGTGTTGCCATTTCTCAGAGCACTAGGCTACCAGGTCGATACCTTATTCAAAAGAAAAAAATAAATAAACACGTATTGCTGTTTTGTATTCCCTGCCCCTCATTGTGAATAACACAAAGGGCCAAAGTATAATGTTGTTATAGCCCATCCTTAACACAAAGGTCCAGAGAATAATGTTATTGCAGCCCATTGTGTTACTGATAAGACAGAGGGAATCAGTCACTCACATTCTTATGCATGATTTTCCCACTACATGCATATTTGTGCTGTTTGTGTTGTATACCCTCCAACTTCCACACACACACACACACACACACACACACACACACACACACACACACACACACACACACACCTACAACTTGGTCACACCTAAATGAATACTATGCATAGTTTTTGGTAAGAGCATTGGCAAGTCCTTTGAAGTTTGTCTTTGGGAATAGCTGAAGCTTATACTGTACTATACTGAATTGTATGTTATTTAAGCATTTCATGCAAGTAACCTGTGTTTTTCTGATTAATGCAACATTTGACTACTGGATGCCTTTTTTGTTTACTTGAAAAAAAATTAATTTTATTTTCATCAGCGCCATAGAAACTCTGATTTTGATGCCTGGTAAGGTCATTTTTGCTGATTTTTTTTTTTATTAAATAAGGTAGAGGTCCCACTCAACAGTTTAAACCCCCAACTTCAGTCATCATTAATAAAACTTTATACTTGTCCCCTGCATTGTTGAATTTATGCACAATTTGTCACTCTGCCACTTCCCCAGGAAAGCTATTCCAATCAGTCACCATCTTATCTGTGAAATAATGCTTTCTTGTATCTCCACTGATGCATATTCTGCCATCACATTGTATCATTATTCTTTTGAATTTTGATGTACACTGTACTACACGATTAGAACTTGTCATGATTTTTTTTTCTGTTGAATTTTGGTTCTCACTAGAATATGTGGAGGCCTTAAAGTGCATAAAAGGTTTTACGATGTTCTTTCTCAGCCTTCTTTTCTCAAGATTAAGCTTGTAAAGATCTTAAAGCCTGTGCATATGGTTTCTGAAGCATGACAACCTTTTTCTTCCTAAACTGAGCTGCTCTTCTCCTGTACATTATAGCTATCCTATCAGATTCACCTTATGCATTCCATTTTGGCTTGGGATTTTGCAGGTGTACAATATGGTTCCCTGTTATGTAAACAAGAACATAGAGTCATAGAAACACACACACACACACACACACACACACACACACACACACACACACACACACACACACACACACACACACACACTGTCACAGATATGCATGTGGGTAAATGTAGCCCCTTAGGGTTTTGATGTAGGAGGGAGTAAGTCATAAATCACTGACAGACATTTGCTATTCTAAATGAATATTAATAAACATTATGACTACTAGACCTCTTGTATTTCAGTTTGCATAAATCATTTGTTTTACTCGTAAGACAGCTTGTGCTTAAGGCACATACATGAACCAGGAATTTTTTTAGAACGAACTTCTGTGACTAATTTCATATACTTGGTCTTAAAGCACCTGTTGGTAAATAAAGGCTGATTTATTGAGTGTCATGCTCTGCTGGCATCTGCTTCTCACACATTTTTAGTATTTTGACCATCTAGGAAGCCTTGAGACAAAACTTGCCACATTTGTAGATAAAGGCTGAGTCATATAGTTGTGATGTGTGTTTATGTGTGTGTTTTTCTAAGATTTCTGTTGCTGGTGCCTTTCAGATTCTGCTGAAGGATGAGATCAGGGAGTTTCCACTCTTTACACATCATCTCTGGGCCAAGATGGAAGGACACTCTGTTTGAAATGCTACTGCAGTTAATGACTAGCTGAAGGGGTAGCACTAGCAATTAGGAAAACACCTTAAGGGTGAGAATCAGGAAACAGTGACTTTTCCCACTCCCCACCTTGGCAGGAACCTCCACCCCAAGAAAAGGAAGTCCCACCCAACAGCCATGCCAGAAATGATGCAGTGCTCTGCCTGTAGATAGGTCTATGCAAATAAACACCATGCTGTCCTTATTGTTTGAACTCTGCTCTGACAAAAATTACACTTCAAATTTAATTTTGAACAGTTTTCTCCCTTACTAAGTTATAGAGAAATATTTCTTTTTACTTATGTTAATAACCCAGGCACAGTTAAGTAAATATGGACATCTTTCATTCTGGGAAGATTTATCATCCATGAAATATAGGAAGAAGACACTATAACTTCATAGTCAAAACATATAATTTCATTTAGTAACTTACAGTTGTCTCACTTCAGTCTCCAGTGTAATTATTTCACCAAATATAGGCCCTGTCTGTAAATAAATCATACATACTATATTCCAAATTGCATTACTGTAATGCAACAATGCACCCTCTGCTGGTTACATTAATTCTTATGCACAGCTTCCCAGATGCATTATTTTTATCTATCACTTTCATACTCTAGAGTTAAAGCAACTCACAGGTATGTGCTATCAGCATTGGGAAGGCCAGCACAGGAAATACCTGAGGGAAGGTAGTCAATGAATCTAGGGAGACACAAGGGTAGAGAAGGAGTCTACATCATTTAGGATGTGACAAGATTAGACAAGACCATTATTTTTGAGAAGAAGAAGGTAATCTGAAATGATCACGTCATCTTTTTACCTTTCATATTGCTACACCTGTTGTGAATCACACTTGCTTCATTTTCTTTATTTTTATTCAGAAATATTGAGTCCTCACATGCGGGTACTACTTAATACCGCTTATCTTAACCAATGACATCCCCGACTTTATGTTCGGCCCTCAGTGGGTTTAGGCCTGCTAGGAATCGTACTCAGATCTTACTTTTGTAAGGTTGGAAGTTGAACAAGTTATCCTCCTCCCTGCTTGAAAGCTTGAACTAGTCCTCCATCCTTTGCTAAGATACCTGCATATCTTTCCTTCTCAAGTAAAGCAAAAGCAAAATCACTTTATAAAACAGGTTTACTTTCAGTCTGAAAGCTTTCATGGAATGTTGTGGTCATTCTTTGGCTGAGACAAAGAGTTCACTTGCAGCACTGGTGATAGTTATGGGCTGAACATAGTGGCAAACCACTAGAATCAGTCATTAGAGAATTTTGATGGAACTCAAAATTCAGATACCAGCCCAAGTTTTTGATCAGTATGAGAGTCATTTACTAGAAGACATTTCTTACACAAGAGACAAATCAGTTAGCAACCGGAAATCTCAAAGAAACACAAGAGTCAGTCAACAATAAACATTTCTGTTGAACAATCAAGCTAATTGCTTCCCAGAAGTTCCAGTAAAACAGTAATGTGAATGAGTCAGCAACAAATAAGATCCATAGGGGAATATTCTGTGAGCTGGGCAGGGTAGCTTCTGACACACACACACACACACACACACACACACACACACACACACACACACACACACACACACACACACACACACACACACACACATACACACACACCGCTCTTCATCTATGCTCCATGATGTGGGGGTGCAAGCACTCCATACCCCCAAACTTATAAGTACAAACTCCGAGATCAACATAACTCAGGGAAAATGGAATATTCTGGAGAAATGGCCATCTCTGGCTTAGTATATGTCAGTCTGTTTTTTGGCCATTCACTCTCCATGTTTTGGATCTCCCTCTAGTGGGTCCTGACATATAATTACCCATTTTTTAGAATGCTGAAATTCTTAAACAGGTCATCTGATGCAGACTGTATTATCAGAATGGAGAGTCCACATCCAGTGCGTCTCCCTTCAGTGTGACCTGCAGCAGCAATTCTCCCAAAATGGCAATTGTGAGCAAGTTATTCCTCCACTCTCTAACAGAAGGACAACATTTCTTTGCTGCTCTGTCTTGTTTCCCAAAATGGCTGCTCCTCCAGATCCTTGCAGCCTAGGAAAAGCAACCCCATTCAAAAGCTGTAGCAATACTGGAGCACCAGGACTTCCGAGTCTGATATCTGTTCGCTGCAGTGATGTTTTCTGAGCTCACAGTTTCTCGGAGTTCCAGGCTTCACCTTCAGATGGTTTCGACACTTGCCTCACATCTTACTGCACTGTCATTATTACTTCCCAGTTGGGACTAGTAGTCGGTACAAACCCACACAATTGCTCCTTGTTCACAGCGAATCTTGGTTGGGTCAAGCCTACATATCCTGCTGACATCTCTTCAAAACCTCAGCTGCCAGTATAAGAAGAAATGAGGCCATCTGCACTACAACTTATCATGGCACTAAGATAGAATCACCTTGATTTCTTAATACTGCAGTATCCCGCATTCTCTAAGTAACATAATGTGTATATTTTCACAGTGCGCGGTGTGCTTATCCAGTGACCTTCTATTTAATTTCTACCTTGCCATGCCAGATACTGTTGTTGAGTTGCTCTCCTTTGTACTAATTGCCTCCTTATCCAAGTATGAGTTCCAAAAGATGATCCAGTGGTGGAACCCACAAGGAACCTGTTGCACCAATTATGTCCCACATCCCTTTGGTGGTTCTCCTTGTTATATAATGTGAGATCTTGTATCCAGCAGACCTTCTCCTGCTTCTGCATTACTTTGGTACATTCTGATCTTTAGAATATGCACTGTTTACTACTCAGGGTCTCTGTACTTAACTTTGCCTCCAATAGAACCCCACCACCACCACTGTTCTGTATTTGTGACCCATATGTCTCCATTGTATGCGCACTGTCTTGAAGTTTCAGGAGTTGTCACTTCTAAATTCGGCTGTCTAGACTATTTATTTCTATTTTCCATATTATCCTTTACATTTTCTAATGATCTAGTGATCATCATGATCTAATAATCTAGTTGATCTGCAAATGGTTTTATTATTCCTAGACCCCATTCCAGTACACGATGCAATAATTTTGATATGGACTGGTCTTAGAACACCTGTGGTTCCCACTGATAACTAACAACTTAACTGAATAAACAGTCTTCTTTAAACACCACCTTCTGAGTTTCTTGTATAATAAATAAATAAAATAAATAAATAATAGAGTTTTTCTTAATTAGTGGTATTACTCTTCTAGTCCAGTGTCCTATGTTTTATAAACAGCATGTAGGACAGACATAAGCATCATTAAAGCCAATGGATGACTCATCTGTCCACTCAAGGACAGTGATTATGGTGAAATGTTCTCATCTTGTAAATTACAGCATAAGCTGTCCTGTAACCACTGACAATGTGTTACATGTTTCCTGCATTCCTACTCTGGATTTATGATTGTGAGGGTTACATATAGATAGTTTAAGAATTGTTTTCTTTTGCGACTTAAAATAAAGTAAATGATACCTGGTTTCTGTACTTCTGGTACAGGCAAGGAGGTTATTATGTTTGTACAGATGCAGGAAAAACTTCGTACAGACAGAAGTTATGTAGGAGGAAAAGTAAAATAAGCAAAATGAAGGCAGGTTGGTAAGGCGTGGTGTTTAACAGGTAAGTAGGCAAAAAAGTACATCTGAAAGAAAGCAGAAATGTTTGAGAAAAATAGGTAGACAACATCTGAAGAGATGAAATCAGAATAGATGACAAAAAGACCACTTGTTCTTCATGTATGACAAAAAATATTTACATTTCAAAAGAATTATTTTAGAAATTCTTTGTAGTAGAAGTGAAGTCTGACTTCTTGCCCTAGCAAGATAAGCATAGCTCTATTTTTAACTCTGTAATGGGTGAATGGGTGTAACCTATGAGCATCAATTAATCACATTTCACAGATGAAAAAAAAAAAAGAAATAGATAACAACTGCAAAGACATAACAATGATTCAGACATGGACAGACAGGAATAAACCTTTTAGCTCCATATAGCCTTTATAAAAATACAGATTGTTTAAAAATCAGATATAAAAATTGGCAACACATTCTACAATTTATTAATGCAACAAAGGCATCTTCTCCAACTTAAAAAATAACTAGATTAAGGAAGACAGTTAATCCATCTGAAAGTAAACAAGAAAAAAATGTTGCTATCAAATATAAAATAAAAGCATACTTGAGAATGAATATTAAATACTATTGCTACAGTAGTTAACCCTTGGGTTGAAAGAAGGCAACACAAATCCAATATACTAAAAATAACAGGTAGTAGGAAAATCTGTAACTTAAACATTGATGTAGTCTTTAAAATGTTACGTAGTTGTGTGTTTCGGCTTTTCCCGGTTAGGGGTCGCCACAGCGGAACTCCGGTCCGCTAATGATTGGCAGTAGATTTTTATGTGCCGAGTTGCCAGCCCTGATGCACAACCTTCAACGAAGGTACGCCCATTCACGCATGTCTCCACACAGAAGACACTTTAGCTGAGAATCGAACAGGACAACGTCTTACTGTGAGTTATAACACATGGAAATGTAACAATGTTACAGTGGTATAATGAGAACCCATAATCAGAAACTGCCATCAGAGAGAACTCCATAAACAGTTGCATATCATTTTACAGTAAAAAGTATTTAAACAACTATATATTTTTCAGTAACTAGTGATTGTATTGTGATTTCTTAAAAACAGTCTATCATCAGTGTTTCACTTTAAATATATTATTTTATCTAGGTGTTTTTTTCCCCTTACCATGCCTTCCTACCACCACATTCTCCTCCACCCGGATTTGAGTCCATTTGCTCCCCTCCGCTGAATATCAACCACACAGGTTAGAGTTGTCTGGAGAGGACCATCATTGAGGCATTTATAAGGGTTCCCTTTGCCTCAGCCCATGTCCATGCTAATCCACTGCCATGGAGGCTATGCTTTTACTGAGGCCTGGCTTCATCCTGCCATACTAGGACCATTCGTGTTTCAGAACGGACCCTATTTGTCCACAGGCATAAGTAATCACATTGCTCTCCTCTTATCATTCCATTTCTAACAAGAGCAGAGGCAAATGGAGCATTTTATATATGTAGTCCATAAGCCTGGTGCCTGACATGACCACT
This sequence comes from Protopterus annectens, assembly GCF_019279795.1. Taxonomy (NCBI): domain Eukaryota; kingdom Metazoa; phylum Chordata; order Ceratodontiformes; family Protopteridae; genus Protopterus; species Protopterus annectens. The sequence goes on along the minus strand of NC_056743.1, from coordinate 623,538,309 downwards.
AGCACCACCATGGTGATCTCCCATGCCCTGCTAGGATACATGCTTGCTCCCACACATACATCCCAAGGGCTAACACTGCTGACAAAGAGACAGAGAAGACCACATTATTCCTAGGAATGGCATTTGTCTATCACACAAGCCTGTGCTTGTTCAACAGTACTTGGCCCAGGCAAAGCACCGATCCCAACCACAGTGTGGGTGAGTCATAGAGTGGTCACTTCCCATCCACTCCACCAGTCTTCCAGCATCTGCCCTGTTATCCATACTGTGTTATATGGGGCTTAATCCTTATGTGTAACAGAGCAATCATCACTTCAGAGGTATTTTTAACTCTGTGTGTGATGTGTGTTTTAAATATTATTTGCTATTAAGTAATGGCTTTGTAACTATTCTATTTTTAATTGTTCCTATTTTGTCTGCATATGGATTGCTTGAACTAGAACATTATTTCCTGCTTCAAAGTATGCATACAGGAAGGGCAATATGTCAGAATATAAGCAGGCAGATAGGTATTAATTAGATTCTTAAAAGGTAAGAATATAAAAGATGGACAAGTTATTTATAAAAGCAATAGGAAAGTAGATAGAAGAAAAGTAGGTACTGTACATGCAGACTATGTGACATTTGATAAGTAAGCAGATATTCTACTGTACGACAACCTGATATTTGAAATATCAGTAAAGTAAGATCGGTAATAGGTAGATGGTCTTTTAGCTGATGAGAATGGTGGGAGATTTAGGAACTTTGCTAGAAAGGATTATTATCAGGCATAGAATTAGTAAATTGATTGTAGGCAAATGGACTAGCAGGTACAAGAACAATGATCAGAGGGTAAATAGTAGAGAATACTACAGAACAATGATCAGAGGGTAAATAGTAGAGAATACTACATAACAATGATCAGAGGTAAATAGTAGAGAATACTACAGAACAATGATCAGAGGGTAAATAGTAGAGGATACTAGATAAGTAAAGGGTAGGCATAACTGTTCATAAGTAAAAGACCAGATTAATAGATGGTGGTAACCAGATCTGCAGGTTTTCGGTTATTGCATAAGGAGAAATGCAGATAAAAAAATTAAATACTATCTAAGGAGGACCTGCATCTTATCTAATAGGCAGTAAAATGGAAATAGTAAATGAGTGAATCTGCCTTTATTTGCAAGCAAAACCATCTTGGTTTATCTGTAGTGTATAATTGGTAACCTGCTCTGTGATGGTAGAAAAATAGTGGTCTGACTGGTTATATTCTGAAAAATGTGAAGGAAAATGTTTATCCGGTAGGATCTATCATAAATGTGAATATGGTAAATATGCAGAGAGTAATTTGTAGGTGTGTGTGTGTGTGTGTGTGTGTGTGTGTGTGTGTGTGTGTGTGTGTGTGTGTGTGTGTGTGTGTGTGTGTGTGTGTGTGTGTGTTGCGGGGGGGAGCTGACAATCAGGGAAAATCAGGCAGTCTGTGTTTGCAGCATCATAGTAGAGGTGGAATTTACAGGCAAAATGTGAAGTGCTTGTCTTCTGGGTTAATACTGGTTTTGTTAATCAGCCGGATCAGTTATGAAGGTAATTACAAACAGGGGTAAGTAGGGAATAAAGGGAAGTGCACCACAGTTAGTAGTAGATAAAGAGTTAGTTGATGAGATGGGAAGCTGAAGCGTGACAAACCTATACAAAGCCATAGATTTATTTCAAAAAGCAGTGGGGTAGGGTAGGATTTAACAAGATCAAAAGAGGTTAGGCCTCTGTAAGCAAACTCTGTATGTGATAGAAGTGGTATAGTGTACAAGACAGAAAATACAGAAAGCTGCTAAGACAGGTGAGGAGGCAGGAAGCTAAGTAAAAAGAAGCAGACAGGTCCTGTGAAAAGTGTAGGCAATGTGTTAAGAAAGAGTAAGTGGTGAAATGAGTAGGCCTGCAGACACAAGCGAGGGGGGGGTCTTCAAACACTTTGGAAATGCATGGACCCTTAAGCACTACAATCTGAGCCTGGAAAGGTAATGGCTAGTATCAAGGGACTGTTGCACACCCGGTGTAAACTGTTGGACGTTTTGTTCAGCTATTTTGCAGCAGATGTTTATTCATATAGGTTCATAGATTCATGGGTAGGTACTAGGCTACCTGCCCGAGGGCATTTACAAGCCTAGCCAGAGTGTGTCGGCTTTCGCTGCCCCTTTGATTAACTGATCCTCTTGTTAAGCAGAGTCAATGAAGTGATCCCAGGGGTGTAGTTTCTGTTACCCATCCACTCATCAAGGTTTCTCTTGAAGAGTGTTAGTGAGGGGGTCTGCCTGATGTAATTTGGAATTTTGTTCCAAAGCATGGGGAATCTCTGACAGGAATCTATCCCTCCAGCATGTTTTATTTATTGTTGTGGCGAGGTTTAGCTCACTAGAGCACGTGGCTCGCAGTGACTTGGATTTCTTTAGGTGGAGCATGGCCATCAATTCTGAGTTGGACATGGCTTTGTAAGTCAGGCAGAGATCACCTCTGAATAAGTAATATGCCACTGAGTACAGGCGGAGTTTTTTCAGTCAGGCTGCAAAGGACATATGTTTGAGGCCAGTAATCCTCTTGGTGAGGTACTTTTGTGATCTTTCCTGGAAGTGTCTTGTGAGGTACATCCCAAATGGGGCATTGTACTCTATGATGGGTCTAATGAGTGACGAGTAGAGGGGCACTATTACCTCTATTTCTAGATGGGCACCCTTTAGTACTTAGATGGGCCACATAGGATTTCCTAACTACTTTGGCAATATGATTGTCAAAGGAGAGATTACTATCTACCTGGGTCCCCAGATCTCTTATTACCTCTTCTGTATTAAGGGGGCTGCCACCTATGTGGTAATTCGTGGGTGTTTTGTTTTTCCTAAACGGGATGACTATGCATTTTTTGACATTTAGCTTGAGGCCATCACTTTTGACACCAGGTGTCCATCTCAGTAAGGCCCTTTTGGAGGAAGTCTGTGTCAGCCAGAGAGTCATTTATGGCTCCCAGTTTGCAGTCATCGGCGAACTTGGTTAGTCATAGTTCTCCTGTGTTTGCCTGTACTTCAGAGAAGTATATGCCAAACAGCAGGGGTCCCAGGACAGAACCTTGCATGCCACCACTTGTAACCTGTTTAGAGTTGGACCTGGAGTCCACTATTCTTACCATGTGAGTTCTGTCTGTAAGCCAGTTGGTAACCCATCTCGTGACGTAGGGGTTTATGTTCAGTCTGGTGAGTATTTCTGTAATACCAGCATGGGGAATGGTGTCAAAAGCCTTGGCGAGGTCAAGGTAGGCTGTGTGAACCATCTTTCCCTCGTCTATGGCCTTGGTGACTGTCTTGAAGAAGTCAGTCAGGTTTAGTAGGCATGATCTGCCCTTAAAGCCGAACTGGGTAGGGTCAAGTGTTTGGAGATTCCCAATGTCTTTGTTAATGAGTTCCATGATGATGTGCTCCATAGCCTTGCAGACCAGGCTAGTCAGGCTTATGGGGTGATAGTTACCATGGTCAGTTGTGGCCCCTCCTTTGTGGAGAGGAATAGCCGTTGCTGTACGCCATTCTATGGGCACATAGCCTGTGGAGAGGTTGAGGGTGAACAGCGTGTTTAGGTGGCGGGGTTAGTTCACTCTGTAGTTCATGCAAGACGCAGCCTGGGACACCATCTGGTCCCATTGACGCTGTGTTTTTGGCTTTTGAAAGGGCTGTTTTCACCTGTGCATCATTTTTGGGACACTACACTTTTCTGGTATTGTTGTGGGCCCTTTTGGAGGTGAGAGGGGGGTGAAGTTTGCACTGAATCTACCTGCCAGGATGTTGGCAATAACAGTAGTTTCAGTATATTTTGTGCTATTTTGCACTAGTTCAGTGCATATCTGCGAGTTGCCACTTAGATTCTTAACATAGCTGGAGTGAGTCTTGGTTTTGCTAGGGATGGCACAATCCATGCATCCTTGTAGGTTCTCATAGAGTGCATTTGTAAAGGTTTCTGCATCTTGGGCAGCATTATCCTTTAGCGTGGGGGCTGTGAAACTTACCACCTCTGTCTTAAGTAAGGTGAAGTTTGCTTTAGAAAAGTTTTTTTACTGTGGTTTCCTTAGTTGGGGGTGGTGGTGGGGTGTGGACATACAGGGTGATTAGTTTATGGTCTGATCTAACCAGTGACAGGTTGACCTCCAGTGTGGAACACCGTCACCCATGTTGGTGATGACCAGGTCCAATATGTTTTCACCTCTGGTAGGGGAGTTTACCAGCTGATCCAGGGCGTTTGAGTTGACGAATTCCAGGAAGCACTGGGCCTGGGAATTTGTACTCTAGTAGTTTTTCCAGTGAATGGTAGGATAATTGAAATCACCCAATATCAGGGTGTTCGGTAGGACCTTCATGTTTTCCAGTGTCTCCAGAAAGGTGGAGTGGTGGTCCTGGGTCATGGAGGGTGATCTGTAGCAGGCCACAATTTTCTTTGCAGATTTGCCCGATGTTAGTTGCACATGGATTATCTCAGAGGTATCAAGCTGCGCCACTAACCTGGAGGTATAGGTATAGGTTCATAGGTAGGTACTAGGCTATCTGCTCGAAGGCATTTATAAGCTTAGCCAGAATGTGTTGGCTTTCAACACCCCCTTAGATTAGCTCCCTGTGCCTGTGTCCAGCAGAACCATTGAAGTGATCCCTGGGGTAAACTGTTTCCCATCCACTAGTCAAGGTTTCTCTTGAAGAGGGTTAAGCGAGGAGCTCTTCCTAATGTAGATTGGAATCTTGTTCCAGAGCATGGGAAATCTCTGGGACAGGAATCTATCCCTCCAGCATGTCCTATTTATTGTTGTGGTGAGGTCTAGATCCCTGGAGCATGTGGCTCAAGGGGATATGGTTTTCTTTAGGTAGAGCATGTCAATTCTGAGTTGGACATGACCTTGTATGTCAGGCAGTGATCACCTCTGAGTAGGCGGTATGCAACAGAGTACAGCTGGAGTTTCTTCAGTCGAGCTGCATAGGGCATCTGCTTGAGGCCAGTGATCCTCTTAGTGAGGTACTTCTGTGGTCTTTCCAGTTGTTGCAGGTGCCTTGTAAGGTACATCCCAAATGGGGCATTGTACTCTATGATGGGTCTGATGAGTGATGCATAGAGGGGCCCAATGACCTTTCATTCTGGATGCAAGACCTTTTGTGATTAGGTGGGCCACATAGAATTTTCTAACCACTTTGGCAATGTGATTATCACAGGAGAGGTTACCATCTACTTGGGTCCCCAGATCCCTTATTACGTCTTCCGTATTTAGGGGGCTACCACCTATGTGGTAGTTTGTATTTGTTTTTTTCCAAAGGGGATGACTATGCACTTTTTGGCATTTGTCTTGAAGCCATGGTTTTGACAACAGGTATCTGTCTTAGTGAGACCCTTTTGGAGGATGTCTGTCAGCCAGAGAATCAGTTATAGCCCCTAGTTTGCAGTAGTCTGCGAACTTGGTCAGCCATAGTCCTCCTGTGCTTGCCTGTACCTCTGAAACAGGAGGGGTCCTAGGACTGAGCCCTGAGGAACACCACTTGTAACTGGTTTAGAATCAGACCTAGCTCCCGCAACTCTTACCATGTGGGTTCTGTCGGTGTGCCAGTTGGCAACCAATGTTGTGACGTAGGGGTTTATGTTCAGGCTGGTGAGCTTGTCTATTATACCTGAGTGGGGAATGGTGTCGAAGGCCTTTGCGAGGTCTAGTTAAGTTGTGTGGACCACCATTCCCTCGTCTATAGCCTTGGTAACTGTCTCAAAGAAGTCCACCAGGTTTAGGAGGCATGATCTGCCCTTAAAGCAGAACTGGGTAGGGTCCAGTGTTTGGAGGTTTCCAAGGTCTCTTAATGAGATCCATGATGATGCGCTCCATAGCTTTGCAGACCAAGCTAGTCAGGCTTATAGGGCGATAGTTCCCGGGGTCTGTTGTGGCTCCACCTTTGTGCAGTGGAATAACAGTTGCTGTGCGCCACTCTGTGGGCATGTAGCCTGTGGAGGGGCTGAGTTTAAACAGTTTAGGTGAGGGGTTAAGTTAATCTTTGAGCCCATATAGGAAGCAGCCTGGGACACCATCCTGTCCCATTGATGCTGTGTTTTTGCTTTGAGGGGGCTGTTTTAACCGGGTGTCTGTGATTTCAGGGGCACTACATTCTTCTGGTATAGTTATGGGCCCTTTTGGTGGTGAAGTTTGCAATGAACCTGTCTGCTAGGAAGCTGGCTATATCGGTCGGTTCAGTGTATTTTGTGCCATTCTGCACTAACTCAGAGCAGATTTGAGAATTGCCACTTAGATTCTTGACATAGCTTAAGAATGCCTTGTGGTTATCTTTGGAGTCCATGGCAATTTTTTTTTTTGAAGCTAGCCTTGGATTGACTTTATGAGGGAACATAGTTTCTTGCTGATACTGATCAGGGATGTCTTCCCTTCTTGGGATTTTACTCTTTTCTGTACTAGTTTCCTCCTTCTATTGTATAGCTTGTTTATGGCAGGGGTCCACCAGACTGGTTTCCTTTTCTTGGAGGAATGAGTCTTGGTTTTGTTTGGGATAGCATGATCCATGCATTCTTGTAGGTGCCCATAGAGTGGATTAGTAAGGGATTTTGCAGCTTGGACAGTGTTATCCTTTAGCATGGGGGCTTTGAAACTTCCCACCTTGGTCTTAAATAACATGAAGTTTGCTTTTGAAAAGTTTTTCACGGTGGTTTCTTTGACCGGGGGGTGGGGGCAGAATGTGGATATCCAGAGTGATTAGTTTATGGTCAGATCTAACCAGAGAGGCGTTGACCTCTGGTGTGGAGCACCAGTCGCCCATGTTGGTGATGACCAGGTCCAATATGGTGTCACCTCTGGTGGGGGTGTTGACCAGTTGATCCAGGGCATTTTGAGTTTATAAATTCTAGGAAATGTTGGACAAGGAGTTTGTACTTGAGTAGTTCTCCCAGTTAATGTTTGGGTAACTGAAATAACTCAATATCAGGGAGTTTGGTAGGGCCTTTATGCTTCCCACTGTTTCCAGGAATGCAGAGAGGGGGTCCTGGGACATGGTGGGTGATCTGTAGCAAGCTATAATTTGAATAGCAGTTTTGCTCGTTGTTAGTTGCACATGGATGATCTCTGAAGCATCGTGCTGTGCCACTAACCTGGAGGTGTGGGTATCCTTGATGAATATGGATACTCCCCCACCTTTTGTATTTCGGTCCAGGTTGTATGAGCGAAATGGATGGTATGAGTTGTAGGCTGGTAGTGCTGGGGTTTCTGTTACTGCACATATATTCATTTTCTCCATACTGAGGAGTGCCTTGAGTGCGTGCATTTTGAGGTTTAGACTTCTGGCATTGAGTAGCATTACCCTCAGTTTTTTATTACTTGTGTTATTTATGGCAGTGTGTTTGTCTTTTGAGCCTTGCCTAAAAAAGGCACTATGGGGGTGGCAAGAGCCTTGGCCAGTATTCGAAAGCCTAAGGGTGACAGGTGCAAGCCATCTCTAGCAAAGCAGTGTGGCTTGTCGAGCATATCATCCCAGGCTGACAGACACTGGATCCCCTTTGACACCAGAAGCTTAGCCAATTGTTGAAATTGATAGTTTTTTCTCTATACCGTGGTATCATTCTTGGTGAGGGCAGGATGCTACTCAGGGTCAGGGAATCATACCGGCCTGGACTACGTGATCAGAGAGCTCCTCCATGTCTCTTTTCATGTAGTCCAGGGAGGTACCACCAGGGTACCATCCTTGATGAATATGGATACACCCCCTCCTTTTATATTTCGGTCCGTGTTTTGTAGCCGAAACGTGTGGTATGAGTTGTAGCTTGGTAGTGCTGGGGTGCTCTCTGGAGCCTTGAACAAGGTTTCAGTTACTGCACAGATGTCGATGTTCTCCATACTGAGGAGTGCTTTGAGCGCATGCATTTTGAGATTTAAACTCCTGGCGTTGAGTAGCATAACCCTCAGTTATTTGTTAACTGTATTGTTTACAGAGGTGGGTTTGACTTTTGAGCATTGCCTAAAAAAGGCACTATGGGGGAAGCAAGAGCTATGAGTTTAGGTGCAACACTGAAGGAATCATTTATGCTTTTCAATGCCTCTGCAACCTGTTTTATATTGGGGAAAGTCAGAGCTTTTAAAGTCAGCATGTTGGGGATATTAAAAAAGGGTTGTGTAGAAAGTCCTTTGGGTTTACACTCAAAAGGCCTTCAACATTACCAAATTCTTTAGAGAATGTGTCTTGGAACAGGTTACACTGAATATATGGGATATATTTACTATTAAGGACAAACTTAAGAAAAGAAACTACATAGATTCTAAAATTCAACCCCAGTAGCTAAAGGATTAAACATTGAATGTAACTGGAAATAGCTGACTGATAATTGATGGGTTAATTGATGTTGGGTGGTGAATTGTTTAGGGTTATATATTATACTGTTTTTCTGTTATATTGTACTCCTTGAAGGCTGTATTTGGCCAAGGTGCTACAGACATTAGTTTATTTTTAGTGTGTGAAACCTAGACTGATTAAGCCAAGCACTCCATGGACAACTGCCCCCCCCCCCACCCCAATAGGAACTGGACACATGTCCAAACCTACACCAAAGTACTACACAAGCATTTATACAGCTGCATGGAATCAGGAATACCTGGACAGGGCAAAAATCTTCAAGGAAGAGTACGCCTGTCTGGTGGACATCTGCACTAAACTCTAAAAGGAAAAAATTGCTGTCCAGAACAAAGAACGAGCAGGTGCCTAATTGGTAGCCATCTCTCCTTAGCCTGAAGAAGCAAATAAGAGCACTAGTGAAATCCTCCAAAGCAAAACAAGTCCAAACTGGCCACATCTACTAAAACAACCATAAGGCCTTCTGAATATGTCCACAATCTCAAAGGAAGCACGCAAATCTGCTCAGAACTGGTGGTCACTGGTGGTCAAGGGCACCACATACACAAATGCTGTACATACAGCCAATGTGCTGGCAGACAGGTTGAGTGGAAAACTTTACCCCTCTGTACCCCTCAAAATCAGTAAATCGGGACATCCCAGCACCTGCACCCCTCCCCTTTCTCTACGGAGCAAGTAATCACTGCCCTCAAAGGCAAAAAAATAGCTTCCATAGGACCCGATAACATCCCAGGCTGCATCCTACATGAACTTGGAACTTGCAGCATCAGGCACCCTATTCAACCAAAGCCAGAGTACCGGCTTCGACCCAGCAGAGAGGACAGTAACTATCAACCCTTTGCACAAAAGTGGGGCATCCACCAATTCAGAAGTTATAGACCCATTAGCCTAAGTACCCTGATTTGTAAGCCCGTGGACTGGATTATCATGGGCCATTTAACAAGGACACTGGCAACCTCCAAAACACTTTATTCCACATAGTTTGGTTTCATCCAAGGGGAGGTCATGCAGCTTGTTAAATATGGACAACTTCTTTCAGGCAGTCAAAATCCATGGACAAGGGGAAGACTGTACACACTACCTATCTTGACCTGACCAAAGCCTTTGATACTATTCCCCATCTGGGTATAATAGATAAACTCAACCAGGCATCAATCCATGTGTTAACAGATGGGTAGCAAACTGGTTCACAGATAGAACCCACCTAGTCAAAATAGGGGAAGCCACTTCAAGCAGTACATCCATAACGAGCGGTGTACCCCCCAAGGGTAAGTCCTGGGGCCTCTGTTTAGGATATACTTTTCTGAGGTGCAGGCCAAAACCAGTGGGCTATGGCTGACCAAGTTTGCAAGAGGACTGCAAGTTGGGCACTGTCATCAATTCCCCTAGTGATGTCGACATCCAAGAGGGTCTCACCCAAACAAGTGACTGGTGCCAGAAACATGGCCTCAAACTGAATGCCAAAAAATGCATCATCCCCTTTGGGGAGAGTGACGTCCCCACAGATTCACATTAACATGATCCTAAGCACACAGGACTTGGACACCCAGGCTGATAGCAAGCAGACTTTTGACCACCATATTGCCTCCATTGTACGGAAAGCTTTCTACATAGCCCACCTCATTAGTACGGGTATCTCATCCAGGGAAAAGGTGGTCATAATATCCCTGTATTCTTCCCTTACAAGACCCATTGAGTACAATGCCCCTTTCAGCATGTACCTCACAAAGCACATGCAGCAGCTGGAAAGACCAGAGGTTTCTCGCCAGCAGAATCCAGGGTCTCAAAGATCTACTCTACACAGACTGGCTAAAGGCCCTGTCCCTCAACTCAGTCTCAGACTTCTCAGAAGTGACCTCTATCAGGTATACACTTTTCAGGTATATAAAGCAATCTCAGATATTGGCAGTTTGCCTTTAGGTACAGATTGATAAGGTGGGTAAACTCTGTATACGGTTGTGCTAAATCTGGGTGTTATGACTGAAAACTCACTGATGTTGAAGGCCCAGGTGTCTATATCTGTTAAATCATCTGATTTTACTGTAAAGAATATGGCAAGGATAAGGTATTTACTTCCCTATTTGCATCTGGCTCCACAAATATGTGCACCAGCATCTTCCCGATGAAATTATTATAATGCACTTAAGCATTGGCATAGTGATGGACATCTGACTTGTCTGCAGTATGGGTAGAACTCCATGGTTAAGGTGACAACCAGTGATTCTTCCTCTGGCCATATCAGCCCTATGTTGCTAAATCTGCAATGTCTTCCTGTTGCAGCAACATAGATCTTCAAAATATTGGCTGTAACCTGCTAATGCAGTGCATAGTCTGTGTCACATTAGTTATAAGAGTTTTGTTCCCACTTTATCCCCCCCAAGAATCTTAGCTTATAGGTAATGGGCTTCTATCATTCCCAACATATCTCTTGAGTTATTGGACCAAAGGTCTTTTGCCAACTTTAAATTATTTCTGTGTAATCAGCTGCCTTTTTTTACTTCAGATATTTGAAACTAAAACTTCATTTTGGAGCTCTTATAAATGCTACCTATATGTTAGAGCTTATTTTTTATCATTCTAGTATACCTTAACACTGATTTATTTATATTGTTTATTTTTCTGTCTTTTATATTGTAAAGGTCTTTTTATCATACTGTTTAATACATTTTATTGTTCGGTGTGCAAACATCCAAATAAATACAGGCTGATGGTCTCACGTTTGTTAACATACCTCCTTAAATTATCATACTAAAAATCCAAAAGTGACGTAAAAATAAAGAATATCCATGAATTATTATCGTCTTTTGCTCTTATTACAAGTCATGTTCCTTTTCCTTTTAATTTGTTTATTTAAAAAAAACATCATATACTATGGGAGTTTTTAGCTTGTCTCATTCCTTTTAATAGGTTCATAGGTAAGTATTAGGCTAGCTGTCCTTGTAGGCCAATTAAAGCCTAGCCAATTTCCCTTCCAAAGGTGAGAATCAAACCCTGTACCTTTTTTCTAAGAGGTAAACACTCCAACCACCACACCAACCCTAAAGAGTTTTCATGTTAATTTTCATTAACCTCTCCTTACAGAGATTCGTGTGTGCACTCTATACTGTTTTCTAATGAAAACTTCAGCCTTATGTATGTTCTAGTATAGATGGGAACCCCCCACCTCACAAACTGCTTATACCACTGAAAAGGGTGTATAGCAACTGCTTGTGCATATAAGTAACATACTCTCTCTGCTATTAATGCCTTTCATTTTGCAGTCACATTCCCAAGGTTTTCTTATTGCCTTCTCACATTGAATTATACAATCTGAAACAAATACCAAAAATTCTTTGCACTTTTTGAATGTATACCACCTTCCACAAATGCATCTTTCTTCTGATGTTTTCTTTCCAATGTGCATTTCTTTATACACATTAGAAAATTCATGTATCTTTACCATATTCTCTTTCATCCTTTTCTTACCACTATATATCAGTTTATTTATTTTTTGCTTGGTAATCAGAATAGTAAGCTGATCTAAACTGGACCCTCTCCAGACATAATCCAAGCACGAGACTTGTTAGGGTCATATATACACTGACAAACAAAGATAAACAAGCATATATGTGTGCAGTTCAGATAACATTATATATAACAGTCAGAGCAACAGTAAAACAGTATTTATTTTAAAGGTACTGCGTCTCACTATAGCTGATAACTATTGATCCTCTCCTATATGAGCCTATCTTACTTGTTTCCCTGTTCCGGGGAATCCCCAGTGACGACAATAGCAGGCCACGTAAGCTGTCATGGCAGCCATGGTGATGATTATGCCTGGCAATGAGGGCATATTAGTTTGGCAGCATCCCTGCTCCAGTAGCTAACATGTGCTGCAGGGTCACCACAGGGATGTTCTATGCTCTTTCCTGACATTCAAGCTCCAACTCACATATACCAATAAGGGATTTCATTACTGGCTTGGGAAACCCAAGCCCACATCCCCAGTCCTGCAGCTACTGGTACTGTGCAAGCATATGGGAAATGTAATCCTTATGTTCATATATATGGCTCACATGTAAATAATAGGCTATCTGCGCTTAAAGGCCATTTAAGCCTAACCAATTTTTATTCCAATGTGAGACTCAAAATCTGCATCTTGTCTCTGTAAGAGAAAAACCTTAACCATTTTTCCAACCCCCAAACCAACCATGTTAATTTCTGGAAAGCATTTGCTGTTACTTCTTTTTTTTAGCATCTTACAGAATAAGAAAATTATCCACCAGTTCACCAGCACTTTCCAACTGTGCAGCTACCATACTTCTGAATGTATCTTATACTTTCAAAATATTTGCACTTTAGACTGATGTCTCTCTTTGTTTTGACATTCTAGCTTCTATGACTCAAACTATGCATGCTCAGTTTATCATCTGGAACCCATAGCCATCATGCGTAAGCCGGAACTCCAGTTTATACTATTAACACTGCAGTGTGGGAAGAAATTGCATTCTATAGAAAGACATGCAGTCTTTCAAAAATTGCTGTTTTGATCAAATATCCTGTAATTGTTTGCTTTTCCTCAGTAATATAGCTATAAATTGTTTTATTTCTTTTTAGTAGTTGTTACTGTTTCCTTATTCTCAACTATTTGTTTTTCTAATATTTCCTGCCTTCTACTTTAGCTAATATAGTTATCCATCTTAATCTTTTTGTGTTTCTTTAGTTTTCCAAAGTACTGTCCCTCTTTCATTCTCTGTCACTCCCTTGAGAATAATAATGTTTCCTTTATTTTTCTTTGTTGACTTGTTTTATGCTATGTACTGTATATATGTTTTGTGATGGGGTCTTCTTTCTTCTCTGTCAGGCCTCCGCCCATCCTTCCTGATTACGTAACAGTACTTTACCAAATCTCTGTCACAATCACATAGCAGGCTTGCTTCAATTCCAGTTTTGATATAACTAGGCTCTGAAAGAGCATTCTTTATGAACTACATTGTACAATCTCTGCATTTCCCATCACAGAGAGCTTCTAAAGTTGAAATGTTCTCTTCTGCTCAGTATATGAGTATAATGCCCAGGATTAATTCCTTCTGAAAATGTTATAACAGTAGTTTTTTCAGGCACTCAGGCTTTTCCAGTCTAAGGATTCACCTGTCAATTTACTGCACCTCTTTTCCTATTATTTTGGGAGTAGTCTTTATATAAGTCGAACTTTAAGAATGTTTTGTTTCTCTGAGGAGATTCACAAAATTGCTTCCATACATGTTGTTGTTGCGTCTTTCGGCTTTTCCCATTTAGGGGTCGCCACAGCAGAACTCCGGTCTGCTAATGATCGGCAGTAGATTTTTACATGCCGAGTTGCCAGCTCTGACGCACAACATTTAACGAAGGTACGCCCATTCACGCATGTCTCCACACAGAAGACACTCTAGCTGAGAATCGAACAGGACAACATCTTACTGTGAGGCGACAACGCTACCACAGCACCACCACCACAAGATAAAATTGCTTCCTTACATGGTTACTCGTTATTCATTACCATAGGGGACTTACTCCTTACATAGTTACTCATTATTCATTACCCTAGGGGACTTACTCCTTACATGGTTACTCATTAGTCATTACCCTACGGGACTTACTCCTTACATGGTTACTCATTATTCATTACCCTATGGGACTTACTCCTTACATGGTTACTCATTATTCATTACCGCTTACATGGTTTTTCGTTATTCATTACCCTAGGGGACTTGCTCCTTACATGGTTACTCATTATTCATTACCCTAGGGGACTTACTCCTTACATGGTTACTCGTTATTCATTACCCTAGGGGACTTACTCCTTACATGGTTACTCGTTATTCAATACTCTAGGGGACTTGCTCCTTACATGGTTACTCGTTATTCATTACTCTAGGGGACTTGCTCCTTACATGGTTACTCGTTATTCATTACTCTAGGGGACTTGCTCCTTACATGGTTACTCGTTATTCATTACCCTAGGGGACTTACTCCTTACATGGTTACTCATTATTCATTACCCTAGGGGACTTACTCCTTACATGGTTACTCATTATTCATTACCCTAGGGGACTTACTCCTTACATGGTTACTCATTATTCATTACCCTAGGGGACTTGCTCCTTACATGGTTACTCATTATTCATTACCCTAGGGGACTTACTCCTTACATGGTTACTCATTATTCATTACTCTAGGGGGACTTGCTCCCTAGGGGACTTACTCCTTACATGGTTACTCGTTATTCATTACCCTAGGGGACTTGCTCCTTACATGGTTACTCATTATTCATTACCCTAGGGGACTTGCTCCTTACATGGTTACTCATTATTCATTACCCTAGGGGACTTACTCCTTACATGGTTACTTGTTATTCATTACCCTAGGGGACTTACTCCTTGCATGGTTACTCGTTATTCATTACCACATGGTTATTCATTATTCATTACCCTAGGGGACTTACTCCTTACATGGTTACTCGTTATTCATTACCCTAGGGGACTTGCTCCTTACATGGTTACTCATTATTCATTACCCTAGGGGACTTACTCCTTACATGGTTACTCATTATTCATTACCCTAGGGGACTTACTCCTTACATGGTTACTCAATATTCATTACCCTAGGAGGACTTACTCCTTACATGGCTACTCGTTATTCATTACTCTAGGGGGACTTGCTCCTTACATGGTTACTCGTTATTTATTACCCTAGGGGACTTACTCCTTACATGGTTAATCATTATTTATTACCCTAGGGAACTTACTCCTTACATGGTTACTCGTTATTCATTATCCTAGGGGACTTGCTCCTTACATGGTTACTCATTATTCATTACCCTAGGGGACTTGCTCCTTACATGGTTACTCATTATTCATTACCCTAGGGGATTCACTCCTTACATGGTTACTTGTTATTCATTACCCTAAGGGACTTACTCCTTACATGGTTATTCATTATTCATTACCCTAGGGGACTTACTCCTTACATGGTTACTCTTTATTCATTACCCTAGGGGACCTACTCCTTACATGGTTACTCATTATTCATTACCCTAGAGGACTTACTCCTTACATGGTTACTCGTTATTCATTACCCTAGGGGACTTGCTCCTTACATGGTTACTCATTATTCATTACCCTAGGGGACTTGCTCCTTACATGGTTACTCGTTATTCATTACCCTAGGGGACTTACTCCTTACATGGTTACTCATTATTCATTACCCTAGGGGACTTGCTCCTTACATGGTTACTCATTATTCATTACCCTAGGGGACTTACTCCTTACATGGTTACTCATTATTCATTACCCTAGGGGACTTACTCCTTACATGGTTACTCATTATTCATTACCCTAGGGGACTTACTCCTTACATGGTTACTCGTTATTCATTATCCTAGGGGACTTGCTCCTTACATGGTTACTCATTAGTCATTAGCCTAGGGGACTTACTCCTTACATGGTTACTCATTATTCATTACCCTAGGGGACCTACTCCTTACATGGTTACTCATTATTCATTACCCTAGTACATGGTTACTCATTATTCATTACCCTAGGGGACCTACTCCTTACATGGTTACTCATTATTCATTACCCTAGGGGACTTGCTCCTTACGTGGTTACTCATTATTCATTACCCTAGGGGACTTACTCCTTACATGGTTACTCATTATTCATTACCCTAGGGGACCTACTCCTTACATGGTTGCTCATTATTCATTACCCTAGGGGACTTACTCCTTACATGGTTACTCGTTATTCATTACCCTAGGGGACTTACTCCTTACATGGTTACTCATTATTCATTACCCTAGGGGACTTACTCCTTACATGGTTACTCGTTATTCATTACCCTAGGGGATTTTCTCCTTACATGGTTACTCATTATTCATTACCCTAGGGGACTTACTCCTTACATGGTTACATATTGTTCATTACCCTACGGGACTTACTCCTTACATGGTTACTCATTATTCATTACCCTAGGGGACCTACTCCTTACATGGTTACTCATTATTCATTACCCTAGGGGACTTGCTCCTTACATGGTTACTCATTATTCATTACCCTAGGGGACTTACTCCTTACATGGTTACTCGTTATTCATTACCCTAGGGGACTTACTCCTTACATGGTTACTCGTTATTCATTACCCTAGGGGACTTACTCCTCACATGGTTACTCGTTATTCATTACCCTAGGGGATTTTCTCCTTACATGGTTACTCATTATTCATTACCCTAGGGGACTTACTCCTTACATGGTTACACATTGTTCATTACCCTACGGGACTTACTTATTCTCCTAATGTGGAAAGCTTTCTTTTGTATTTCCCCTTTGCTGTCCTTCTGTATTTTTGTACCTGGTTTGCTGACCTCCCATCTATGAATCATAGTGCACCACACCTCTGTGTCTGAAACAGTGTTTAGGTTACCCCCTTATATTAATGCAAAATGTTCAGAGAGATGTTTACACATACTCTGGACATTTTTATATGCTTTCATCAGTTTTGAAGTAGTTTTAAACCCTCTGTCTTTTGCCCTTGGCTTATTTTCTCATGTCTTATTAACTCTCTAATGATTTATTCCTGCAGTGTGTAGATCAGTGTGTATCTTGAACCACTGTAGCAAGATAGCACATGCATATAGGTTACTAAGCACATGCAAGATCAGTGCCATTTTGTACAGTCAGCCAGAGTGAGTGCAGGCATGAACTGAGGCACACATGTGAGAGTGTTTGAAGTAATAAGTCAGTCAGTTTATGAAGTTCAAAGTATATGTTCCAGTTACAGCACCTAATGTGTTTATGTATAATAAACGATTTGAATGCATACTCAGCCTCAGTGTCTCATTTGAATACAAGAGACATGTGATACATTAACAAGTTCATTACTCTGGCTGTGTATGTCATTAACAGACTGGTTCTATAAGGGGAAAGTCTATGGTTGCTTTTTTGCTGTTTGAAATAAATCACAGTGAATTAATTAGTTAAGTCTATTTACTAATATACTGTTCCCTGTTCAGATTCAGACACACATGTAGGTGGTCAGTCCAATGCCATCCTGTATTGTACTCCTTGGTATGATGTAGCCTAGTCTAATCTTTTCCTATAGATGTACTAAAGGTCAGTGTGTGTGTGTGTGTGTGTGTGTGTGTGTGTGTGTGTGTGTGTGTGTGTGTGTGTGTGTGTTTGTGTGCGAGTGAGAGACACACACACATAGACATTTCAAATTCCTTCTCAATGCAGGAAGCATCTTGTATCACCTTGATATCATATCCATCCTAACCTCTTGTACCTAAGTGGGTGATTGCATACTTTGCTCCGCCACACAATCCTGAAGATTAACTTAAAGTTCCTTTCTGCCATAATATGAAGCACCTTGACACAGTCCATGATTCTCCTCCCATACTGCCTGCTATCAGTCGTGTACTATTAACAGTGGCTTTCTGGTCTTGAGAAGTCTTCTTATGCCCTGTAACAGGATAAAGGTGTGAGCAAATATTCTTTCTGCTCTTCATTGTGTGAACCACTATGGAGAAGGTTCTCCTTAAGACTCTTCAAATCCTCTCCTCTGGTGTAACACACTATTTTCACCATCATTTGCACTGGGTGGCTGCATCAAAGACCCTTGATCTTCTATGATGACAAATTACTTCATCAGTTTTACAGATAGATGGTTACAATTGGTGCCACTACACTTGTTCCCAATTATCACTATGTTCAATCCCCCCTTCTCCTCTTTCATGGATGCACTTAAGGTAGTGGGGAAGGCCTGACTACAGCCTCACTGAGAATGCATGACTGGTGCATCATTGCTATGGTAGCATGGTATTGCCCCGCTGCAGGACTGGTGCATCATTGCTACAGTAGCATGTTATTGTCTTGCTGTAGGACGGTGCATCATTGCTATGAGAGCATGGTATTGTCTCATGCTTAAGGTAGTGCTGAAGTCCTGACTTCAGGCTCACTGATAGAGTATGACTGCTGAGAATGCATGACTGGTGCATCATTGCTATGGTAGCATGGTATTACCCCGCTGCAGGACTGGTGCATCATTGCTACAGTAGCATGGTATTGTCTTGCTGTAGGACCGGTGCATCATTGCTACGGCAGCATGTTATTGTCTCGTGCTTAAGTGCATCATTGCTAATGGTAGCATGGTATTACCCCGCTGCAGGACTGGTGCATCATTGCTACAGTAGCATGGTATTGTCTTGCTGTAGGACCGGTGCATCATTGCTACGGCAGCATGTTATTGTCTCGTCGCAGGACTAGTGCATCATTGCTACAGTAGCATGGTATTGTCTTGCTGTAGGACCGGTGCATCATTGCTACGGCAGCATGTTATTGTCTCGTCGCAGGACTAGTGCATCATTGCTACAGTAGCATGTTATTGTCTTGCTGCAGGACTGGTGCATCATTGCTACTGTAGCATGGTACTGTGTTGCTGCAAGACTGGTGCATAATGGTAGTGTAACATGGTACTGTCTTGCTTCAAGACTGGTGCATCATTGCAATGGCAGCATGTTGTTGTCTCTCTGCAGGACTGGTACATCATTGCTATGGTAGCATGATGTTGTCTCAAGTTACAGCATGGTTTACAAATAGGATAGCATCTGTATGGCCCACAGAGCTCATTGAAGACAACTACAGAGTGCACTATGCTCTGTACCTTAATATTCCCTGGTAGTTTTCACAAAGTTGTCCAAGTAGCATAATAGGGAGAATGTGTATTCCTTCAAACTGGCAGCAATAGTGAGATAACTGCATCAAACAAAACAGTGTGCAAGCAACCAAAGTGGGATGCAACAAAATAAGTGCTGTATATCCGACAAAAGCACTGCAGAATGTTATACATAAGCTCACTATATTTAAAAATGCACACGCATAAGGTTTCCCATGAATGCTTCCTCAGCTGTATTAAAACAGTAATTTAAAATGCCAAGATTTACATACTAAGCACATATGTGAAAGAATCCTTCAGCTCGTGAATGTGTAAAACATAAAATGCATGGTTTTCAAAAGCATGTCAGTGCAATAACAGAGTGTTCAACACAAAAAGCTGCAAGACAATGCAAAGTAATATTAGAAGTGAAAGCTTATTTGTGCTCTTAAATAAAATGAGTTGTTAAGTTTATATATATATAGTCTGTTGTACAGAACTTGCTTTTCGTTTTGATAGCTACATCTAAGCAGTGCAGGAAATGGTGACTATTAGGCATGAATGGTTTGACTGAAGGAACCAAACCTACCTCTCCAAAAAACAACTATGGAGTGTAGTCCTCTACCCCATTTAAGAGTACAGTGCCCTTGAAGTTGTATTTTATTGATTTATTTTATTTCTGTTTCAGGGTAGAACACTGATCTCTATGGACCCTTTTCACTCTCAGCCTGGAAATTCATTAAAAAAAAAAAAAACTGGAGGACAAAGCTTATACATGTTGTCGGGATGAATATTCCCGTTGTTTTCTAGGGTGGTGTTCATAGACAGCAGACAATGGCTTTAAAACTGTCATACTGTCATGCAAAACATGACACTGGCATGCATTCTTTATAATATTCACGCTTTGGTGATTCTGTTCAGAGAATTCCAACTGGCAGCCATTAAAAAATAATTTCAGTACTTTCTAAATTACTGTCAGTTAAAACTGTTGGGGCAAAATCACAAAAGTATGAATGGTATTCTGTTTTATGATAGTGTCCCTCCACTACTTAGCCAAGATTGGCATTTTATGAAACAAAAAAAAAAGCTACTCATTTTTTTTTCAATCAAATAGCACATTAAGCATCCTTCTGTCTGTAACAGAAGGCTGGTCTCACAAGCTTGAAAATGTTGGAACACTATGGTGCCCTCATACAGATAGGAATATCGCTAAGAATCTCAGAACCTGAACAGAATATTGCAGAATAAAATAAAATATTCTGCAAAAAATAGCCATTAAATCATTGCTCATGTATTATGCAGTTGTTGAATAATGCTCCCCCTCCTGAGAGACTACTATCTCAGTATTAATCTAAATAAAGAAAGCAACAAGTTGAAAATGCATCCTAAAATACCAATCAGCATGCAGTAGAAGTAAGTATACTAAGACAGCCTGACACTTTCCCAGAGTCTAAAACCACACACACACATATACCATGAAACATTGCAACTACCTTATGCAAGAAGGAAAACATCACGACTAAAACATCTAATGAGCATGTGCTAAACCATTGCTGTTTAAAACAGCATAACCACTGTAAACGAATTTTTGCATGGGAGAACGTATCCTGTTGCATACAATACACCAGTCTGGAGCATTTGTCCTCGCACAACAATCTCTATATTTACTAACTTCGTGGTTGCACAAACTCAGAGAGTTGGAATACTTTTAAAAACAGGAACCTCATCTTTTGTCTCTTCTCCTAGTCCCACCATCTAATAATGTGCTGCATCTGTGACAAAACAAGGAATGCTAAATGATAATGTCAACCAAAACATGAAAAAATCAATTTAACACACGTGATATCCTGAACTCATTATCAAACAATATGCTGTACAAGTAATGCTCCCTCCATGTACAAACATTCATACAAACTGAAACGAGTCTAAGTCACAAAGGTTCCTGGACTTCTTGCCATCACCTCTTGGGATCAGTTTAACTTGCCAAACAGCATCACTGACTTTAGAGAATGAATTTCTTAGATTTTATGTTCGTATTACCAGAACTGGAATCACTGCAGAGCAGGCTCAGCACTTTGTTGCATGTTCAGTAATATGGAGAACTGTGTTGTCAAATACATGCAAATTGCATGTCTGCTACGTGAAACATTGGGTAATATGGAACACTGTCTTGTCAAATACAGGTCTACATGTAAACTGCGTATCTGCTACGTGCATCATTGTCAAATACAGGTCTACATGTAAACTGCGTATCTGCTACATGCATCATTGGGTAATATGGAGTACTGTATTGTCAAATACAGGTCTACATGTAAACTGCGTGTCTGCTATGTGCATCATTGGGTAATATGGAGCACTGTATTGTCAAATACAGGTCTACATGTAAATGCATGTCTGATACGTGCATCATTGGGTAATATGGAGCACTGTATTGTCAAATACAGGTCTACATGTAAACTGCGTGTCTGCTACATGCATCATTGGGTAATATGGAGTACTGTATTGTCAAATACAGGTCTACATGTAAATGCATATCTGCTACGTGCATCATTGGGTAATATGGAGCACTGTATTGTCAAATACAGGTCTGCATGTAAACTGCATGTCTGTTACGTGCATCATTGGGTAATATGGAGTACTGTATTGTCAAATACATTTAAACTGCATGCCTGCTAGGTGCAGCATTGGGTAATATGGAGCACTGTATTGTCAAATGCAGGTCTACATGTAAACTGCATGTCTGCTACATGCATCATCGGGTACTGGCCTCTACATGCAGATGGACTTAGTCTCCTTGACTGAAGAGTCATCAGTTATATCAAATAATGTAAGGCAGTATGCCGATGAGACATTGACGGAAACCAGAAGGTCACTTGTGACAGAACAGATTGGCCTGTATTGTACTGGCTGTGCCCGATGTTTACTACTAGTCTTTACTGTCTTCTTCTGCAGTACGGTATCTATATGTATGCTTGTATTTGTATTTATGAACGATCATTGGTGTCTGGCACTGGAATGTAGTTTGCCACTTTACTCCAAATACCCTTTTACTAGGGAGTATGGAATCACCTCAGGGGAGATTACCTAAAGTAATAAAGGAGTGGGGTGTGCAGTGTCGACAGAAAGAAACATGTGCTTTTTCCAGTGTCATAATTTTGCTTTCTGACAAGTAACTCATCAGGACATTCAATAGGTGGCTTATCAAAGAAAGCAAGTTAATTGGTCACTGGCAGTAGTGCAACAGGTAGCACACTCACCTTTGGTGCAGAAGGCTGGGGATTGTAGTCCAACACCAGATAGATTGGTGACACTGCAGTATAGCATGGGGGGAGCTGCACACCTGAGTGTGCCATTCTTCGGATGAGATGTTATACTGAGATCGCATCTGCCTGAGTCAGTGGAAACTTAGGTGGATGTAAAGATCCCTGATGCCCTGGCCAAATTCTCCCAGTAGTATAAAATATTAGTTTGGGTCTCCCCAAAAAAGTAGTTACTAGCCTAGTGACAATAACCTGGTCAATAAAAGATAAATAAAAAAAGACAAAAAAGAAAAAAATGAATAGATGGAGAACAGTTGATCAAAAAGTGAAAATAAGAATCTAACAGTACAAAAAATTACTGTTGCAGCATTAACTTTTGCAACAGCTGTTTAAACCTCATTGTAGGAAAAATATAAAATCCATTATTTAGCATACTACCAAAGTATGACACTCACATAAAGATGATTAAAAAGGACCTATTTTATCTTTACAAGGTCAAGTCCCTACACCATCTGTAGAGAGGAACTCTTCCCCCTATAACTAACATCAAGGTCATTGCAACTCAGGGGGAAAAAAAGCAGCAAAATTTCTTGATGCAAAGCTTTTGGACACAACATTTTACCTAGTTGTCCTCTTGGAGAAATAGCCTTTTCCACAACATTGGGGGGTCACAGTTCAGTTAACTGCTATTCACAAACAGCACACTTTGATTCACTCTATTTATGCTGTTGAACCACAATTCATTCAAGAGGGTGGCCATGGTGGTGTAGCGGTTAGCATTGCCACCTCACAGCAAGAGGTTCTCCGGTTCAATCCTTGGCTGGGGTGCCTTCTGTGCGGAGTCTACATGTCCTCCCTGTGGTTTCCTCTGGGTGCTCTGGTATCCTCCCACATCCCAAAGACATGCTGTAGGTGGATTAGACACTCTATAATGGCCCTAGGCATGAGTGCATGCATGTGTGTGCCTTCTTTGGAAAGTTGGGTGCTGGGCTGGCAACTTAACACTGTAAAACTCTACTGCCAATCATGAGCAGACAGGTGATGCACTGTGGCAATTCCTGACCGGGAAAAGCCGAAAGAAGAAGAAACATAATTCATTCAAGGAACTGTCCTTTTACTAACATAACCAAATCATGAACTTTGCAAGAAAAGTGTTATAGTTTTTCAGATGCAATAAGGTATCTGTTCATATTTAGAGCCCTAAAATGCAGTATTATGTTTGACTAGTGAAAACTAGCTATGGAAAAGGCTAAATGCAACTTTGGAAATAATGAGGTGAAATAACATCACATACTAAAAATCTGTCAACAAATTACAAATGCCATACAGAGTCTCCTTCTTTTTTGTGATAGTTCTACTTAGGAAGTGGCTATATCCATAATAAAAAGATCTATTGGATCAAAATCCCTCATGTGAGGATTAGGCCATGGGGGGGGGGGGGGGTGGCGAATAGAGAGAAAAGTCTCTACCCTTAAAATTATTTGGTGGTTTTCTGTTTTTTTATGCATTGCATATTTATCTTCCATGGACTGAGACAATATGGACATAACCATCAAGAAATGCATCTGCCATGTGCCACACAATTCTTAGGATTGGTGAATGCTATACAAATGTTTGACCATGTGTCAGCCTTTTCATATTCTAATGGTTGTAAAGCTATGCAAATCAAATGTGAATTGGGGTGTATATTTACTTTTGGAACTTACATTTCAGGGCAGAACACAGTTCATATGGAGCTATGTTCTTGTGCATGGCATATACATCATTCACTGTAATTCCCTGATGATATACTTTCAATGGAGTGCAGAGCAACGAACTTTCAAAATGAAAATATGTCTTTGCTTTCGCAGCTTATAGTACAGTTATTTGTTTTTATTCATAATTAATGAGATAATGTTCTCATAGAACTATAGCAAGTATTGGTCCCAGTGAATATGCTTGAAATGCTGCATCATGACAGGGACAGACAACAGGTGCAATTTCTTTGGATAACTAGCACACATTATAACCTTCCCAGTGATGTCATGGAAATGGGAATTGCTCTGGCCTTCTTTTTATGATGAGCTGGCTTCCTGAAGGAGGCACGACACTGGGAAGTGGTTAAATACAGTTGTGGGAAAGGAAGCTCTCTAGCAAACAAATAGGTACGTGTATGTCTTATGTTAACTAAATATGAATGAAGTTATGAGAACTGCCATTTATAATTACTGTATACAGCTGACTTTTCTAGTATAGCTTCAGTACTGCATATCATATTAGCAGTCCATTTTAGTAGTCTTGAATATTAAAATAAAATGCGTATCATATCAAAAATACATAATTTTTACCATGTTTTCTGTGTTAGCCCATTTAATACATAGACATAAGACATTCTAATGGGGAAACAGCCTAATGGGGCGTGCATGTTTCCTAAAGGGTACAGTCAGCAGTGGGTGAGAATTTATGCAATTTGTAAGTGAGAGAGTTGTGGGGAATATTTGAAGACTGAGAAGAAAACTAGCATTTCTTTCTACACCTCCAGAAGTACTTTTGTTAACTTAGCAACCACTAGATACCCATATTCATGCATGAAACAAGAGCTTTAATCTGGTTAGATGGCTTGCTTAGAGAGATATAACATGTGAGCAGTGTCTGTGGTGATCAAACCTTAAAAAGGAGCATCACTGAATGAGGGATGACATTCAAAACTGGAACACAGAGCTGTAGTGTAGGGTGTATTCATGACAGGACTCGTACTACATCTCATTCAGTCCTGCTATACTGCGTTGCTGGATCTAGTCGATTCCTTTACTGCAATGTGTCAAGTAGTCTGTCTCCCTCTGTGCCAAGTTTCCAGTTTTGCTCTCTTACTGACAGCAGATGTCCACTTCTTACTTCCTCCTGTCTGTGAGAGGGTGTAGTTTGCTTCTTACATTTCCTGTCACACACTACAGATGAGGGAGAGTTCTCATTTTTCAGCAAACAAGCATAACAAATAAACACTATCTTTTAAACTCAGGGTGATGAGGACTACATCAAATGTTATTGATGGACAAGCAGGGTAACTGCCTGGTATTCTCAGAGAAGTAACAGTAATGAAAACGGCACAGCTCCTGTTTCTTGTAATTGGGGGAGAAGAATGTAAAAGTAGGCCTTAATTTTATTAGGTTTATTAACTGGATTAAATGGTTTGTTAGAGACCTTTTCAACTACAGCCTAGGACAGAAGGACAAAGTAAAATACAACACACACACACATGCGCATTTATATGTGTGTGTATCTAGGTTTTTGTGTTAATTGGGTAAGTTAACTGATTTTTCTCAGACCTTTTTCAGTAACAGCTCAGCACAGAAGGGCAAAGTAATACACAAGTACAAGCACACACACCAGTGTTTGTGTGTGTGTGTGTGTGTGTGTGTGTGTGTGTGTGTGTGTGTGTAATAAACCAGCATGCATTACTTTCTTTTTCAGAAAACCCATTCAGAAACTGAGCTGGCAAAACATTCAAAACTCTGCACCAAAACTGATCAGGGGTTAAGAATGGGTCCCAGCCCCTAGAGCTACAAGGCAGAGAACTTACCAAGGTGTCACCACACTACCTTTCTACAAGGAGTGGGAGCATATCATATTATGGCTTTCTTATAGACTGTGTGACAGCACTTCATATCATTATAAAATATAAGCACAGCAGGTCCAGTCAATAACGATGTACTACTGGCATGTAAATAATTACGTGTCATTCCTTTATTTGACTTATCTACTTCAGATATGCCCACATTCAGTAGACACTTCGTACTGTAATAACTATATCATGTTGCAGTGATTTTACTTCTGTGAAGATAAATACAAGTGGGAAGCAGCTAAAAGAAGCGTAACAAAGAAAGGGAGTAGCCAGTGTTTAAAAGCAAGTGACACATGCTGGGACATAATATGCACTGGCTAGCAAGTCTGATAGACAGCAGCAAATATTCCAGGGCATAAGCTGAGGAAATAAGGCAGCATTACCAATATTAACACATTTGCTTGAGAGGTAGAGAAAAACATAACACAGAGAAACATTTTATTTTTAGAAATGGTGATAGATGCATGCAAAGCATTTAAACAGTTGTAGCAAGAAATAAAGTTGAACAACTTTGAGCCATACCTCTCAACTCTCCAGATTTTCACAGAATGTTCAGATTTTTGCCTCATATTTCTGGTCTGTTTGTCATAAAATTTGTGGTTTTCTGGCAAATCATTAAGGACTGAAGTCCTTAAGTAATGCTAAATTATGACAGACATTTGAGTTTAAGACTTCATATCCTTCAGAAAATGCATAATAATACAAAATCTATTATTCTAGCAATTTTCTAAGTTTATAGGAGCAGTATTTAAAATCTGTCCCCAT
Source organism: Protopterus annectens (assembly GCF_019279795.1). Lineage (NCBI taxonomy): Eukaryota > Metazoa > Chordata > Ceratodontiformes > Protopteridae > Protopterus > Protopterus annectens. The sequence continues at coordinate 623,511,631 of NC_056743.1, read as the reverse complement.
TGTTGGGCATTTGTCCCCCATTATTTTTAGCTTTGTCCAGAATTCTTGCACTGAGAGGTATAACAATACTTCAGTACTACTTAACTGTGCACATGAGCATCGCTGAGTGTGCCCATATATGCATATGCACAACAGCATGTGTAAGAAGGCCTGGTTCTGAGTCAAACCTTTTGAAGGAAAGATGACCATGCCTTTGGAATATGTTTATTACAGGAATATCTAGCAAAGTGTTCAAGAACCACAGATACAACTTAGCTGCTGCAGCATCTATCTCCCGGTATAATGAAGAGAAGTGAAGGAGAAAAGCATACAATCGAGTAGTGATAATGTGAGTGGGTAAACAGTAGCATGGGGAGAATAACCTGCTCCTAGAACAGTACCATGGGGAGAAGAACCTGCTCCTAGTACCATGGGGAGAATAACCTGCTCTTAGAACAGTACCATGGGGAGAATAACCTGCTCCTAGAACAGTACCATGGGAGAATAACCTGCTCCTAGCCTAGAACAGTACCATGGGGAGAATAACCTGCTCCTAGAACAGTACCATGGGGAGAATAACCTGCTCCTAGAACAGTACCATGGGGAGAATAACCTGCTCCTAGAACAGTACCATGGAGAGAATAACCTGCTCCTAGAACAGTACCATGGGGAGAATAACCTGCTCCTAGTACCATGGGGAGAATAACCTGCTCTTAGAACAGTACCATGGGGAGAATAACCTGCTCCTAGAACAGTACCATGGGGAGAAGAACCTGCTCCTAGTACCATTGGGGAGAATAACCTGCTCTTAGAACAGTACCATGGGGAGAATAACCTGCTCCTAGAACAGTACCATGGGGAGAATAACCTGCTCCTAGAACAGTACCATGGGGAGAAGAACCTGCTCCTAGTACCATGGGGAGAATAACCTGCTCTAACCTGCTCTTATAGAACAGTACCATGGGAGAGAAAGGCCTCACCTAGTACCATGGGGGAGACCTGCTCTACTTACCATGGGAGACCATGGCTGCCCTAGAAACAGTACATGGGGAGAAGAAAGAATAACCTGCTCTTAGAACAGTACCATGGGGAGAATAACCTGCTCCTAGAATAGTACCATGGGGAGAATAACCTGCTCCTAGCCTAGAACAGTACCATGGGGAGAATAACCTGCTCTTAGAACAGTACCATGGGGAGAATAACCTGCTCCTAGAATAGTACCATGGGGAGAATAACCTGCTCCTAGCCTAGAACAGTACCATGGGGAGAATAACCTGCTCCTAGAACAGTACCATGGGGAGAATAACCTGCTCCTAGTACCATGGGGAGAATAACCTGCTGCTGGAACAGTACCATGGGGAGAATAACCTGCTGCTGGAACAGTACCATGGGGAGAATAACCTGCTCCTAGAACAGTACCATGGGGAGAATAACCTGCTCCTAGAACAGTACCATGGGGAGAAGAACCTGCTCCTAGTACCATGGGGAGAATAACCTGCTCTTAGAACAGTACCATGGGGAGAATAACCTGCTCCTAGAACAGTACCATGGGGAGAATAACCTGCTCCTAGCCTAGAACAGTACCATGGGGAGAATAACCTGCTCCTAGAACAGCACCATGGGGAGAATAACCTGCTCCTAGAACAGTACCATGGGGAGAAGAACCTGCTCCTAGTACCATGGGGAGAATAACCTGCTCTTAGAACAGTACCATGGGGAGAATAACCTGCTCCTAGAACAGTACCATGGGGAGAATAACCTGCTCCTAGAACAGTACCATGGGGTACCATGGAGAGAATAACCTGCTCCTAGAACAGTACCATGGGGAGAATAACCTGCTCCTAGAACAGTACCATGGGGAGAATAACCTGCTCCTAGCCTAGAACAGTACCATGGGGAGAATAACCTGCTCCTAGTACCATGGGGAGCATAACCTGCTCCTAGCCTAGAACAGTACCACGGGAAGAATAACCTGCTGCTGGAACAGTACCATGGGGAGAATAACCTGCTCCTAGAACAGTACCACGGGGAGAATAACCTGCTCCTGGAACAGTACCATGGGGAGAATAACCTGCTCCTAGAACAGTACCATGGGGAGAATAACCTGCTCCTAGAACAGTACCATGGAGAGAATAACCTGCTCCTAGAACAGTACCATGGGGAGTATAACCTGCTCCTAGTACAGTACCATGGTCAGAATATCCTGCTCCTAGAAATCTGGCTTATTCACAACTAGATGTACACTTTCCATGATGTCACAAGCAGGTCGATAGGGCCCCTTTTTTGATCGCATGTTATATTCTGCATTATTACCTAGTCCTCTAATAGTGGAACCTGGTGATTTTAATGTAAATGAGTGATTTTCTACAACCACTTTGAAGCCCTGTACTGCTTTTGTAACTACACTTGCTAGCTGTCCTACATGTGGACATTATTTGGGGAAAAGGCATACCTCCTAATGTGAATTCTTCATTCTTCATCTTCAACTTCTGGACTTTTGTATTTTATCATTGTTACATAAGTTCAAATGACTTTACATATTTTATTTTTTTTTGAATGCACTCTGTATCAAAGTGTTGTTACTGTAATGCTTCTATTTCATAAGACATAAAATAAATGTAATTTTATAACTTTTCCTAAACCAGTTGCATTCATGTTTATAAGTATACACATACCTTCAATTTTCAAGTTTCTTCTAAGAAATAAACATTTCACATAATTCTCGTTCATCCAATAACTGCTAATATAGGAAAGAGGTGACTTGTTTCCCCTAACTTTATCTTAACCCAGAATGAAGATACTGAGGGGATCAGTTTTTTATCATGACATTTGCCCTGCACTACTAGCTGTTTTTATGTTTGGCTCCCCTCCACCTGATGACCTGAGGTGTTCCTGTCTATTCCTATGCAGTGAGGGTCAGTGTCACCTGCATTACATATCATTCCATGTCTACTTTTCCCATCCCCCATCAAGCCACCTACCACTCACACATGTACACGCTCCATACATGGTGAGTGTAAGACAGCTTACACTTACACTAGTAATTTTTTACAGCACACCATTTGTATCCCTAAGGGGGTTAGAACCAGTGGTGTTATGTCTTTCCTATTCACCCCTTTCCCAAGAGAAATGGAAAAAGGATCATTCTCACCCTCTGCTGGCTCTGCTGTACTCATAATGCTAATCACGCCTCTCTTCAGTAGCACCTGTGACACAGGTAAACATCCTGGCTCCATGCCAACATGCTGACCATGTTGAAATTACTCTTACAGCCATTCAAATGCATGATGCAATGACACAGCCTCCCAAGAAGAAAATCTACTAAGTTACACACACAGTGTTGGAGGCAAGAACATATAAGTCATTTCCTCCTCTGAAGACAAATATCTACTAAAGTTAGACAAACACACAGACACACACACACACTTACATACATACATATGCATTCACACACTCATATATAAAATCTGATCATAAGTTAATCAGACTCATTCCAGAACCCAGGTCAGCAATGACAGAAGTGTTATAGGCTCTGTTGTTGTGAATTACAAAGACCTTCATTGTGTCTCAATGTAATGAGCAATAATACTGTGTCATGAGCATAGGAATAAAGCAACATCGGGCATGGGGCCATGTTATAAGTATGTGTTTATGGGCTCTAGTCTATAGTGAGGCTCACTGACAAGTTTATGAGCTCTAGTCTATACTGAGGCTCACTGACAAGTTTATGGGCTCTAGTCTGTACTGAGGCTCACTGACAAATGTATGGGCTGTAGTCTATACTGAGGCTCACTGACAAGTTTTTGGGCTCTAGTCTGTACTGAGGCTCACTGACAAGTTTATGGGTTCTAGTCTATACTGAGGCTCACTGACAAGTTTATGGGCTCTAGTCTATAGTGAGGGTCACTGACAAGTTTATGGGCTCTAGTCTATAGTGAGGGTCACTGACAAGTTTATGGGCTCTAGTCTATACTGAGGCTCACTGACAAATGTATTGGTTCTAGTCTATACTGAGGCTCACTGAGAAGTTTATGGGCTCTAGTCTATACTGAGGCTCACTGACAAGTTTATGGGCTCTAGTCTATAGTAAGGTTCACTGACAAGTTTATGGGCTCTAGTCTATACTGAGGCTCACTGACAAGTTTATGGGTTCTAGTTTATACTGAGGCTCACTGACAAGTTTATGGGCTCTAGTAGATAGTGAGGCTCACTGACAAGTTTATGGGTTCTAGTCTATACTATGGCTCACTGGCAAGTTTATGGATTCTAGTCTATACTGAGGCTCACTGGCAAGTTTTGGGGTTTTAGTCTATACTGAGGCTCACTGACAAGTTTATGGGTTCTAGTTTATACTGAGGCTCACTGACAAGTTTATGGGCTCTAGTATATAGTGAGACTCACTGACAAGTTTATGGGCTCTAGTCTATACTGATGCTCACTGACAAATGTATGGGTTCTAGTCTATACTGAGGCTCACTGAGAAGTTTATGGGTTCTAGTCTATACTGAGGCTCACTGACAAGTTTATGGGCTCTAGTCTATACTGTGGCTCACTGACAAGTTTATGGGTTCTAGTGTATACTGAGGCTCACTGGTAAGTTTTGGGGTTTTAGTCTATAGTAAAGATCACTGACAAGTGTTGCAGTACTAGCGTATAGTGAGGATCACTGACAATTTTTGGCCTTCTATAGTGAATCTGACCGCCACATATGCTCATAATGTTACAGTGTGATTAGTTGAAGTGCAGTCCATCACTATGCAATTCCTTGAAAGAAATTGCTCAACACCATCAGTGATTTTCTGAGCCAGCTTGACTCTACCCACAAAGATTTCGCTCATAACATTTACTTAAGCGCACAGGAATACATATGGTATGCATTATACTCAAGGTTCTGACTGCTGTCAGAAAAAATATTCTCAGTCTGAAGATAGGAATTGTTTTCTGTTTAATGCCCAGGGTTATAATTTTGATGATCTACATGCACACGAAGTAAAACAAATGAGCATGAATACCTAACATGTCATTGTCTCATTCATTTTTTAAACCACTTGTTCTGGTGAGGATTGACATGTCAGTGTACATACAAAACAAAATGAAATGTAAACAAATCAGCACATGCAAGTTGGTAAAGCCCTGGCACAGGCTGTATGTTAACCATCTGCAACCTATTCTTCTGGAAACTGCTAAGGTTGCAGTTTTGTCAATTGTCCCTTCCTTCATCAATCTGAAGAGCTTTGTCATGAGGGAAAGAAGACAGACTCCCTTCCCCCCACCAACATGTTCACATCCCAGAGTACAGACCCTCGTAACCTTAACTAGGCTATGATATGCTAACTCTCTTCACTTCTCATTTTGTAGTTGACAAGTAATGAAATAATGCACACTGTATTATTTCATTTGACCTGTTCATTTCCTGGAATACTGTGTGAGGAAGTCATCTTACGTGTTTTGATTATTCCTTTTGAATTATTATCACAAAGTTTATTCTCTGCCTCTTATGATGACCTCTTTGTACAGTCTATTTGCTGTGGTCCCGCGAATTCTGTTACATTATCAGAAATATCTGCAGCAGTGGTAGATAATGACTCCTACATGTGGTTAATGTCTTTCCTTACTATCAAATACACTGTTATAACCTAATTACTGACTTTACTTTCTTGGCGTAGACAGGATTTTCCTAATTCATAGGTGCTCCAAGCATACCTAGCAACTGTTCTGATTTTCACAGAATGTCCAGATTTTCTCCTCATATTTTTGGTCTGTGTCTCATAAAATTTTTCGTTTTCTGGATTCTTGTGACAAATCAGTGAGGACTGAATTCACTAAATAATGACAGGCACTTGAGTTTCCGACTTCATATCCTTCATAACATGCACGGTAAAACAAGACCTTTTATTCCAGCAACTTTCTAAATTTAAAAGAGCAAAGAGCAATGTTTAAAATTTGTCCCTATTTTGAGGCTTTGCCCACCCCCCATTATTTTTGGCTTTCTCCATAGTTTTTGTGTTAAGAGGTTGAGTGGTATGCAGAGTATGTCTTATGCTTGTCTAATATTGTTTTCAGTGAGATTTTTACCAGTCATCAACTTGCTCCGCAGTATGTACATGTTACAGAAACAGGCAGATCGGCACTGTTCCATAAATGTTCCATTACTGCTCCCCCAAGAAGTATTCATCACATCTCAGAAATTTAATTAATTTCCATGCTCTGCTTACCAGTAAGTAGACACAAAGAACTACCTCAGAACAAGTCTTCCTGGGTGGGGCAGACTGGATGGAGTTGGGCAGAAGGTATTTCTACCAGATACAGCTATAATCATTTGTCTATGTTGTGGGATAAGAGGGTTTACAGGTTATTTACCTAGGGTAAATCAATTGCCATGCACTTTAAGAGGGATGGTGGTGGTGGCTGCTCTTCCTTACCTTTTGCACACACTTACAGACGCACACATGACCATACACACACACTCACATGCACTTTCTACTTATCTTTAAGATAAGTATCTAATTTTTTAGTTTTATTATGTATGCACTATGTTTTATGTATATGCTAGTCATACTGATTTATAGTACCTCATTTCAACATTAGTATGTATTTCATACTATACTCTGGACAAGGCAAGTAAAATACATACCTATGGAATTTTCATCTATGTGTAGTGTATTATGTCTGCACAACAGAACAGCGAAGTTACACTGCAATTGATGCAAGCTGCTGGTTTTATTCACTGCTTGTTTTAATCACAAGTTAATACAGTTATATATATATATATATATATATATATATATATATATATATATATATATATATATATATAGGGTTAATTAAGGGCAGTTTTAATTAAGGCATACAATCTCTTAACAAAATATGAGATGGATAAGTAATCCAAACTTAGAAACACAAAAAACTGATGATTAGAACTGAATACAAAGAAATAATTTTATGGACTAATGACAAAAGAAAAAAGTATACAAAGTTGCTTATTAAACTTACAGAAAAATAGCAGTGATGATGTGGGATGTGTTTCTGTGTCAGGAAAGCAGTGCACTACAAAGGGTTACATATTCACGTTTATAACACAGTGTTGGTTTACTGTTATTATATTTTGCTAGCTGCTTTGAAACAGCTAATAAATTACACCTACATGATATGACAAACTGAACCAGAAGGCTAGAACACCAACTTTACCAAAGTACTAGAACTAGATTGTTGTGTGAAACAAAAAGTAAATATATATATAATTATATTGTTATGATTTTATTACTATTTGCAGCTATGTAAATATGCTTATCCCAGTTTCAAACAGCATCTGACTACAACTTTCACAAAGGTCTTTGCAAGCTTATTCAGGGTTTCTCACATTATAAGGTGTACATTTCTTTGGAAGGTAATTCTGAGGTAGCATTCCAAAGGCATGACTTATGTACTTTTCTCTAACTGACATGGATGTATGATAGTTTTGACAACCAATAAATTCTACCATATTATGTTTGAGTAAAACATAATATAAAACTGTAGTACTAATTTGAATAATTTTTACACTGAAATAGTTTATATCAAAATACCATTTTTCTCCTGGACAATAGTTCTGTTGTGTCTGATGTACAATAAGTAGCCCTTACTGTCTCACTTATAATGTTTGTAAATTGATATAGAAAGGAAGAAATTATATGATTAACCAAAGGAAGATTACAAGCTGGCAAGATATTACATCGTAAGTAAATATCTGCTTTACATAACTGTTGTACTCAGTAAAATGTTTATTTTTTTTTCTTCAGATGCGGTGGTCCTTGCTTCCAAATGTAAAGTTCCAGTAGGGGATCACAAAGCCACATTTTAAAACAATTCACACACACAAAATTATATAAAAATGTCTAGGAAGAAACACAAAGCAATTCTTACCGTTATTCTGCTGTATATCGCTGGCAGTCCATTCATTGCACGTGCCCCAAAGAGCTCACCAGTTTATAAAGCATGCAGTTACTTTTTCTGTCCTGTCAGTTCCCGTGTGCCTGAGACGCTTGCTGGTAACTGATTCATAAGAAGCAAACAGTGCACATTTCTTTGTCAGAACATCTGCTATGCTTATTTTATCTAGAGATAACTTGTGTGTCTTGTTTTCTGATAATGCAAGTATTTCCTCAAGCAGCTCTGAAACAGAAACTACTTGTCCTTTCTTCACTTTGAGGGAAATGACAAGCCAGGGTACTCGAAAGAATATTTTTCCTTGAGTTCTTAATTACCTCTTCCTCTTTGTTGCCTTGTTTGAATTATCAGCTGTTACAGAGGTCTTTGGGAAAGGATGATGACAGGGACCGCTACCCTTAAGATGCTGCAGCAGGTGACACGCTAGTCTCTCCTCTCTGCTGTGTTTGCAACTTGTCTTGAACCTGAACTCTTGTCATTTCCACTTTCTCTCATTCTGTAACTGTGTATCCCTCCCTCTTACAGGACCACATGGGGAAAAGAAAGGTGAAGGAATGAAATAGTGATTAAATGCCCTCTGCTGGTGGAGTTTGTGATAACAGCTGTAATATAGTGCTCACAAAACATTTGTTTCTAATGGAGTCTGATCTTTTATGAACTACTTATCAGATGACCAATTAAGATGCACTGTATAATTTAAAAATGGACTATAAGTTATAACACAAAGGAAGACTAACAGACAAAGCAAAGGATGTTTCTGCAAGTCTGTTCTTTGAACACTGTCCCCATAGCCAAAGTCTTCCTGTGTAGCAGTACTATATGATACACAAATAAGAGGACAGTACAGTATGAAAACTGAAAGACAGCGACTGAGGAAATTTACAGAAGCACTTTTTTCTTGCAGAGATTTCTACATACGTAAACTGACCCCTACAAAAGTTGTGGATTTTTCAGTGGTGGGAAATTCCTACATGGCAAAGTACACTGGCGAGATGAGTTAAGATGTATGCAGGTTAGCAACAGATACTGTAATAAGGTCTAAATCCCACAAGTATAAATTCAAATATTTCAAGCTCTAATAACTGACCACACAACTTCTACAGTCCACAATGAGAAAGAAAAAAATTATAAATACATTTATACCAGCCTTCAAGCATTAGTTCACAAAAATCATCCCTGAAAGAACTGCAGATATTTTGATGCTGTCTTTAGACACATAGAAGTCCAAGAATGAAACACCAACAGGTGTAAAAAACAGTGGTCATTGTGAAGTATGTCATCCTCTGCTTCCCTATTGCATGGGGACTTTACCCATTAACCTCTAATTTATTATTCTTACTCCAAAGTCACAACAGTTATTAATGTTACCCTCAATGAATCAAACATTGTCTTTGAATTACAAGTTTCAGATGTCCAGGAAGCAAAGGTTTAGTGTATAAGAAAGTGACAAGATGACATCTGCACTGAGTGTATCAGAGGCTTAACGAAACATGGGTAGCTGGTTGTAGTATATAAGTCACCAGCAAGGAGGACTTATAACTGAAATGATGAATCAGACGACAGGATGCCAATAATAATCGGGGTGGGCAGGGCCCAGCCTTATGGAAATAAATTGGAAGGTATGTACTTCAAGTACACAAAACAAGAAAGTCTGCTGCAAAAGGTGCAGGTAATGTCTGAGGAGTTAAAGGCATAGATGATGAGGATGGTGGTGTACCACGATGAACTTGGACCTTGCAAACAAAAAAAGGGATACGTGTACTATAGTACAGTTCAGGGAGTGATTAGGTAACACTAATTAAGGCATAGTATGAGTTTGGTTCACTAATGTTAGAGTGTGTGTGTGTGTGTGTGTGTGTGTGTGTGTGTGTGTGTGTGTGTGTGTGTGTGTGTGTGTGCATGTGTATGTATGTGTTTGTGTGTCTGTCTTCACGTGTGTGTGTGTGTGTGTGTGTGTGTGTGTGTGTGTGTGTGTGTGTGTGTGCATGTGTGTGTGTGTGTGTGTGTGCTTGCGTGCGCGTGTGTGTGTGTGTGTGTGTGTGTGTGTGTGTGTGTGTGTGTGTGTGTGTGTGTGTGAGTGTGTGCATGTGTGTGTGTGTGTTTGTGCATAGAGGTTAAAAGAGAAAGAACTTTGTGGAAGTATTGCCCCAGTTCTCTGCAGTGAAATGCTGTTTGAAATTGGGATGAGCACATCCACAGAACTACAATTAATAGTGAATCAATAAAAATTTAAATATTTATTTACTTTACATTAAACCCATTAAACTAATTCTAGGACCTTACAATAATAGTCAAAAACGAAACAAACCCAGCGGAGTTAATGCTCAGCGAAGAAGTAAAATGCAGAGATAAATGATTAATCCAGTTACCGCTGAGCAAAGCGCTTTCGCAATAGCTTCATCAGACCTTCAATAACGTTATTGAAGGTCTGATGAAGCTATTGCGAAAGCGCTAACCTATCCTAATAAATAAATCTGATTCCATCACGCTCTGCATACTTTTGGATTTTTATTTTATCTTACATTATCAATTGCATATTGAAGGTTTAAGAGACTATTCTTTTAGATACCCTCCATTGCTTTGCTCAGCGGTAACTGGATTAATCATTTAATTCTAGGACCTTAGTAAAGCTGGTGTTACACCCATAATGTTCTGATTTATATCATGTAGATGTAATTTATTAGCAGTTTCAAAGCAGCCAGCAGTATATAATACCAGCAAACCCAACACTGTATTATAAATGAGAATCTGTAACCTCTTGTCGTACACTGCTTTGAAGCACAAACAGTATCCACAGTCTGCTATTTTCCTGTGATACTAATATGAATGTCATATACTTTTTACTTACTGTGAAAATATGTATTTGTCATTGGTCTCTAAACAAATAGTGCAAGATCTTTACTTCTTTGCATTCAGTTTTCATCATTAATTTTTCTTGTGTGTCTGCTTGTGTATGTGTGTGTGTGTGTGTGTGTGTGTGTGTGTGTGTTTGTATATATGTATATATATATATATATATATATATATATGTATATATATATATATATATATATATATGTGTGTGTGTGTGTGTGTGTGTGTGTGTGTGTTGAAATATGTGCACATCTTTTCTTGTTTTTAAGTTGATTGGAAAAGGTTCCTGTGAAACAACTTTCTATCCAGTCAAGATGAGTTGTGGGATTATATTGGTTGTTAGCTGGATTATGGTAGGAACAGTAAAAAAATAAAAAAGTGTATAATTTTATTTTGGATGAGCTTTATGATGCTACTGGATATTCTTCATGTAAATTATGAAAAGAAGTGACCATAAGACCAAACTTTGGATGACCCTTGCTGGCACCTTAATTACTTCTAAAATGATGCTGACACATTTGACATGCTGATTCCTCTGCAATAGATCCTGGTCTGTGCTCCTACTATTTATTTATTTATTTATTTAATTTTTTTAACCAGATAAGTGAAATGGTTCCAAAGACCCTTTGTAGCTGTGACCAAGTCCAAAAGGCAGATACAGAGACATAAACACATATATGACTCAATGAAACCATACCTACATGACCTAAATATGAGAAAGAAGAGAATGACGTGAAAAAAGAGATACAATGTATAAATACATATGTGAGTAAAAACAGTCACACATACTGTGGCATATGTCCTAAACCTCAGGACAAGGGTTAGGGAGCTCATGGGCTTGGCCCAGGAGAGTCTGTCAGGAGCCCAACAGCAGAAAAAGGTCTGGTATGACAGGAATGCTTATTCCTGAGAATTTGCTGTAAGACAGCAGGTTATGGTTCTCATTCCTGTCAGACACAATAAGCTGTAGACAGCTTGGGAGGGACTCTTCGAAGTGGTAAGGAAGGTCAGTGATGTTAATTACATGGTAAAGCTGCTAGGCAGGAGGCAGGGGAACAAACTGTATCATGTGAACATGATGAAGCCTTACCGTGATAGGGAGGCCCATATGCTGAGTATTTGCAGTGGATGGCGGGAGGAGTCTGAGGTGAATCTGGTAATCATAGACCTGACAAGGGAAAACAGGCCAGATAAGGTAGTGTGGACCCCAGCCTGCAAGCAGGCATTCCAAAAGCTTATAAGGGCTTTGGGAGGACCCCCTGTACTAGCCAGTCCAGATTACAGTAAAGAATTTGTTGTGCAGGTGGATGCTTCAAACTATGGGTGGGGGCTGTACTCGGCCAGGTTTCCTCAGAGAGAGAAAAATACCCAGTTGTATATCTTAGCCGTAGTCTCTAACCCAGGGAGGATTGTTATGCAGCTGTAGAAAAAGAATGTCTAGCCATAGCATTGGCACTGCAGAATCTTCAGCCAAATCTGTATGGAAGGAAATTCGCTGTAGCCCCTCCTGAAAGCATTGCTGCTTTGGTCACACCCTACCATTTGTATTATGTAGCATTAATTTTACACAGTATAATTGGGTACCCTTTGTAAGAGCCTTAATGTAGCTGACTGGTGGCAGCGTGATTACAGACAGATTGGTGTAGTGGTTAAGGTGTTTATCTTGCAAAAACAAGGTGCAGGGTTTAATTCTCACATGGGCAATTAGCTATGCAAAATGGCCCAGAAAGGGCAGTTAACCTAGTATGAATCTGATTACCTTAGAGTCTGGGCAAAAAGGGGCACAGGTAGTAAATCTGTGGGAACTTTTCCCAGGTGTGTATGTGTGTGTGAAACTCAAATATCCAAGTGTGTGTGTCAGCTACTGGGAAGAGGGACACAGACCTACAAAGTGGTCAGTGTGGAGTTTTATGTGAGTCTGGAGAGAGCTCCTGGTCTGGAGTGTGCTGCTTGTGTGCATGGAGCTACATCTGAAAATACTGTGTGAATCCATCTTTGGTCTTAGTGACTGTCCCTCACTGCAGTCAGTGGTGAGGATTGAGTCTCCTTGATTGCTGACCCAGAGTAGGGACTCGTCACACATACATATATACATACATACATACTTACATACATGAAATAAGCATGCAAACATTGTCTGTGATTGGTATAATTTTAATCTGTAAATACAACAGTATTGTTGAAATCATATATTGTAACATAATTGATACTAATGCAACCAGATGGTAGAAGGTACAGCATTTAATGAAATGTACTACTGGGACCTTGGCAACAAACTCATTGTACGTGCACAAAAACTAATATGATATATACTTCTCCTCATCCATTGCCAAAGGACATGTTATCGTATTGCTGAGTGGGTGTGATAGTTCAGTGGTTAGGGTCTCTGTCTCACAGCTATAATGTCTATGGTTCAACCATAGACACAGGGAGCGGAGGGTTGCATGTTCCTTCTGTGTCTGTGTGGTCTTTCTTTTTCTAAGTGCATTGGTTCTCCTTTACAATACACAAAGCATGCTGGATGAGCTACTGTAAAGTGTATATATATATATATATATATATATATATATATATATATATATATATATATATATACACACACACACACACACACACACACACACATACAGATATATATATATATATATATATATATATATATATATATATAAAAATATATATATATTTAAATATATACACACACACACACACACACACACAGATATATATATATATATATATATATATATATATATATATATATATATATATATAGAGAGAGAGAGAGAGATTGTATTTACCCTTGCTGTTGTACCCGGGCCATTGCTGGAAGTGTACCACAACAGATCAGCTCACTTGCCTGAGCAGCACATAATTAAATTAAATGATGGGAGTATTGAGCATATATTTGGTTATAAAACTGAGTGCAGATGTAGAAGTGAAAGAAGAAATTTGCTAGTGTTGTGTGCTATCTAAAGCCTTGGCCATGGGTGGGGAGCCCAGAGAAGAGTAATATGGAGGTGCAGATATTTAATTATCTCTGATGTTGGGCCACTCTTGTGCATCTGTAGTAAAACTGACTCCTTATAATAAGGCAACAGCACTTCATCCTTGAGTAGCAAGCTGATTTTTCAGCTTACTGGGAATTCATTGAAACATGCATAAAGGTAGAATAGATATAGTGTGGAGACCATTAGTGAGGATGAGCCTTTGGGTGTGGAAGTGATTTCCTATATGCCTTTGAAGAAAATGGAAAGATACGGTTCGTGGAGCTGTGTAGGCAGAAAGCAACCCCTTCCAATTTTGTACCATCGTACTTCTCAGACTGTTATTTACCCTGATATGGAAACAGTGTCTTTGGAATCTTCTGACTTGAATCGTTTATTTCTAATTTTAACTATTTATTTACCTGTTAAGCAGATAAATGAAATGTGCCTTTTTGGACCCTTTTCGGCCATGACTCAGTCCAAAAGAGGCAAAGACGAATACAGTATGTATAAACATTTTAGTGCAGTCATTTAACAGGGACATTGATTTACAGTCATTAAAATGAAATTCCAATTACACGAGCTAAAATTATAAAAATTTACAACTGAATGATAATTGTAATCTCTCGTAATTACCATGGTTCATAATAATTTTTGGTACATCTTTGTATACACAAAATTAAACAAGATTCTAAGTACAGAACATTAAATACAGTTTTGAATCATGCAAATATAAGAAGTAATATAATAAATAACAGTTTATGCTTAAAATGCCACATTCCATGAAATTTTATATTTTTCAAGTATAAGACAGTGCAGATTGCAGACTTTCTCGGTTATATTCTTGGAAAATATTTGCCCTTATCAATTAACTGGCATACTTTGTTTGGGATGCAGAAGACATAATATGGGAAGACTGTGCAAACATCATGCATACAGTGACCATTAGTTAGGATTAAACTTCAAAACATTGGAACTCTGAGGCAAAAACCTTAACCTCTGTGCCACCATGCTGCATGGCACTGTATTTCTTATTATGCTGTAAAAATATGCTCTGTAAGTAGGAATCCAGGCTTTCTTATAGTGCTGCTCATGGAAAGAGCTGTTTATATTGGGGGTCCTTAAAGATTTGTGACTTGTCAAAGTGAGGTCACGTGGGAAGCAATGGTAGACACTCCCCAGCAATTGTTGGGAGGAAGGGGTTGTCTGAGTCACAGCTGATATCATGTCTGAACCTCATGCCCTTGCAGCTGTATAGAATATATATCCATTTCAGAATATGTTCTCATCTTCTTATCCTATTGTCCATAAGAAAGGGGATCCTTTAATGTAATGTTTGGGGGGCAGGGTGGTACTAGTATTGTGAATCATCTGCTGTAGTGGGTGATGTAAGACGGATTTTAAGGATGGGAGGAGCTACAGAGTACAGTGAGGTCTCAGCGAATGGGAAGTGGTAATGGACTCTGCTGCAGTGTTACATACATGATAATTGCTCTAGGCACATTTCTACCCACAGGACATGGGAGGAGCTACAGAGTACAGTATGGTCTTAGTGAATGGACTATGCTCCAGTGTTACATACATGATAATTGCTCTAGGCACATTTCTACTCACAGGACATGGGAGGAGCTACAGAGTACAGTAAGGTCTCAGTGAATGGGAAGTGGTAATGGACTCTGCTGCAGTGTTACATACATGATAATTGCTCTAGGCACATTTCTACCAGAGTACAGTAAGGTCTCAGTGAATGGGAAGTGGTAATGGACTATGCTACAGTGTTACATACATGATAATTGCTCTAGGCACATTTCTACTCACAGGACATGGGAGGAGCTACAGAGTACAGTGAGGTCTCATTGAATGAGAAGGTGTAATGGACTCTGCTGCAGTGTTACATACAAGCTAATTGCTCTTGGCACATTTCTACCCACAGGACATGGGAGGAGCTACAGAGTACAGTATGGTCTCAGTGAATGGACTATGCTCCAGTGTTACATACATGATAATTTCTCTAGGCACATTTCTACTCACAGGACATGGGAGGAGCTACAGAGTACAGTAAGGTCTCAGTGAATGGGAAGTGGTAATGGACTATGCTACAGTGTTACATACATGATAATTGCTCTAGGCACATTTCTACTCACAGGACATGGGAGGAGCTACAGAGTACAGTAAGGTCTCAGTGAATGAGAAGGTGTAATGGACTCTGCTGCAGTGTTACATACAAGCTAATTGCTCTTGGCACATTTCTACTCACAGGACATGGGAGGAGCTACAGAGTACAGTAAGGTCTCAGTGAACGAGAAGGTGTAATGGACTCTGCTGCAGTGTTACATACATGATAATTGCTCTAGGCACATTTCTACCCACAGGACTTGGGAGGAGCTACAGAGTACAGTAAGGTCTCAGTGAATGGGAAGTGGTAATGGATTCTGCTGCAGTGTTACATACATGATAATTGCTCTAGGCACATTTCTACTCACAGGACATGGGAGGAGCTGCAGAGTACAGTAAGGTCTCAGTGAATGGGAAGTGGTAATGGACTCTGCTGCAGTCTTACATACATGATAATTGCTCTTGGCACATTTCTACCCACAGGACGTGGGAGGAGCTACAGAGTACAGTATGGTCTCAGTGAATGGGAAGGGTGAATGGACTATGCTACAGTGCTTACATACATGCTAATTGATCTGGGCACATTTCTACTCACAAGACACGAATGAAATGGCAGCTCTCAAGAGTAGGGGCATAGGAGCTGGATAAAACCCATGGAGATGATAATTCAAGGGAGGGGTAATGATAGCTGCACTAGGGCATATGAAGTATCTCAGACTTCATGCTTGAGGAAGACAGGCAAAGAAAGTGACCTTTGAGGACAGGCTACCTCCCAACTGGCCAGACTTTCACAGAATGTCCAGATTTTTGCAGCATATGTTTGGCCTGTTCCTCATAAAATTTGTAGTTTTCTGGAAAATTTTCTCGGATGATCTGAGGATTGAAGTCACTAAATAATAACATGCATTTGAGTTTTGTACTTTATTTCCTTCAGAAAATGAATGTTAAATCATATCCTGTTATTCTAGCAACTTTCTAAGTTTGTAAGAACAATATTTACAAATTACCACTATTTGTAAGCCTTTGACCCCCCATTATTTCAGGCTTTGTCCAGATTTCTTGCACTAAGAGGTTAAGAGTTATGCTAAGGATACCATTAGGAGCTTAGCAATAAAGTGAAAAAGGTGGAAAAGCAAATTTGCCAGTGAAGAAAGCCATTATTTTAAATTTATATCTAAATTTAAATGTATTGCTATACTTATTCTAAATATAATACAATAAAATACACTTTTCAAAACTTGTCAAAACTGCATTAAAAGAAGTCAGGGACAAAATATCAGAGCATAAAGAGTTCATATGCTGCGTGGTGAAGATAGATTTTAGGACATCTTAAAGACAACCAGTGAAGGAGACTGTCATAGCCAGCTAGGAAAGAATCTGCAAGGGTGTAGCCCGAGTCAAAATGCAACAAAGGTCTGAAGAACCAACTGTATCCAAAGATCCCCAAGTACTCCAGGTCAGCAGAGTGTAGGGGGGTACGAGTTCTTTATGGTAGGGAGAGGGGCTACATACACCAACTCTAGAATTTAAATATGAATTGTGACTGAAATGGCAGCCAGTGAAGGATCTACAGAACTGGTGTTATATGTTGGTAATAAAAAGTTCCAGTAAGTTTCAGGCTAAAGAATTATGTGGTATTTGCACAATGTGTAGTTCTGAGTTAGGTAGTCCCAGGTGAAGGGAATTACTGAAGAGCCAAGAGCATAATCCACCACACCGATGCCATCAAATGGGAAAAGGTGCATAATTTGGATTATAAGTCCATCATCAAATATAACACTGAGGTCACACACATTATTAAAAGTGTCAGGTCTGCCGACCCCCCTCCCAGTAATACAGTTTAAAACTTGATGATTTGAGTGCTTCAAGGTGGCATGAATTGTCATAGCCACATACTTAAACATGCTGAGCTTTAATATACTAGCACACACCCATGACTAGTTGGGCCATCTGCTGGTGTTTCAGTGACAAGACATTTACTCCTGAGAAAATTATAGAGGAATTGGTAATCATCTGCATAACAACAGTAAAGAAAACCTCTCTACCTCTCAACTGAGTAAAGCTGCCCAGTGGAAGACTTTACCCAGAAAACAGCAGTGGTCCTAATAAAAGTGTTGTGGAACTCTGGAAATCATAGTAGAGGGAGAGGAAAAACTGATTCCAGACGCAACCGTTTGAGCCCGACCTGAGAAGTAGGAGACATTGCAAGAGATTTCACAGGATATCAAAATATATTCCAAAAGAAAATCATGGCAGACTGTTTCAAATGCATTTATTTATTGAAATGAGTTGCTCAGTATAGTAGACTGCATCCAGGTGAACCTATTTTGACCATAGCCTGGGGTTACAACTAACACTTTTGCTGGAAAGATGAACAAACTGATTAAATGATCGAGCAATTTTGGTGTTTAAGTTTAAATTAAGTAAGTTGGAGGACTGAACAGATGTCAGGGGGAGGGAGTGGTTTAGTTTGGGCCGTAATGTTTACTATACTACTCAGCGCTGCTTCACAATTGTTCTTGTCTGAAACCCAGATTGAAATGGGTCAAGAATTCCATGTACAGAATTAAGTTGCATATCCACAACTTTCTTTATAATGTTACAAATAGGACGTAAGAAATGGGTCGGGTGTAATTATCAAGACTTCAGGGATCAAGAGTAGACTTTTGCCCGACTAAGGACCCAAGTGCCTCTTTTAAGATAAAAAATATAGACTTCAGCTATTGAGATGAAAATAATATAACCAGCATGTGTGTGTTTATTAAAAGTAAAATAAAGTATGTTGTCAGTCTGCAGGCTTATAGCAATAACGCTTAACATTTCCATTAAAGACTATAATTGCATGAAAATTTTGCTTGGAATTGCCAAGTGACAGAGTCGCTTCAATTAAAGAAAAACATTGTCTGCATAAATATGTATACAAAATACAAAAATAAATTGATCTCATTTATGAAGTGTAAATGAAACATATTTTAATATGCAGAATTATTTAATCTTCTTTTAAGTTGTGTTTAGTGAAATATGTTCACTGAGACCATGACTTCTCATGCAATCTACCTGCATCTGCCAACAGAGTTGTTTTTAATGGAAGTGTCTTATATTATTTTTTTATTTGCAAAAATGGATGTGTGTAAGCCTGAAAGCTTGCAATATATTTTGTTGTTATAATAATGCATGAGACCATGTTATATCAACTTTGTCTGAGTGGTCAAAGTATATGCTTTTATTAAATATTAATTAAGAAATGTTCTTTCTAGCCCAGATCTTAGCAAAGCAACAATTGCCTGTTTGCAGAACTATCTGGATGGACGGCACCAAGCAGTACAATGGCAGCAAGACGTCTCCCCTCTTCTTCCAGTAACTCTAGGTGTCCCTCAAGGGTCAATCTTATTCTCACTATTTACTAATAATCTCAAATCCTCTGCCTCACAAGCTTCTGTCATACAATATGTAGACGACTCTACATTAATATGTGCTGCTTCACCTTACAGGATCTACACACTTTAACTCAAGAAAGCTTTCTCTCAGTTGAGGCATGGCTTACTAAATCTCAACTAATCTTAAACCTAAACAAAACAAAGCTCCTACTTTGCTCACCTACTAGATCTGTAGCACCCAAGCTCTCATTTGATATCCTGTCCAGCAATAATACCACCATATCTCTAGTAACTCGCACCAAACTGCTTGGTATACAAATTGACAATAATATGAGATTTGACATTCACATCTCCCAAACCTTCCCCAATACAATCAATTTAACCTTGCACACAAAATCCTACACCAGCCCAACAGTACTCCTGCACTCCAAAATCTACTTCAGCCATATGCCTGCAATAGGACACTGATCCAGCGACAGATTCCTTCTACAGGTAACTAAAGCCAAAAACACAGCTGGTGACTCACTTTTCTCTAACCTCATACCAAAAATATGGAACACACTGCCCTCCCACATTACATCCTCATCTTCCTTAGCATAATTTAAAATAAATCTAAAAATCTATCTAATCAACACTTGGCCATGTACCTGTGCTACTCCCGAATAGTCCTATTCACACGTAACAGCAGTACTCTCCAGTTACTCTCCTACTGTCTCACAACAATTTCAGATTGCAACAACAGTGATCAGCTAACCAAATGCATACATGATATCAGCATATATAACCTTTAATTATTTTACCGTATTCAAAGCAGATGTGAACCACAAATGGAATAGTCTGTGCATATCCAGTACTAGCTGAAATTAACTGTATGAAATTGACTGTGTACATTCTCTATGTTAGTTTAATTACAGGTCCTAGATCTTCTATATTTTTCTACTGTTTGTTTTATTATGTTTAGTATATTCATGTATCTGTATATTTCTACTGCTAGTCTGTTTGGTTATCTCTATTATTAGCTTTGTTAAGTGGACCTTTTCTCCCTGGGCCTCCAGTGAAAATAGACATGTGTCCAATTGGACTTTCCAGTAAACAAATGTAAAATAAATACATAAATAAATAAATAAACAAATAACATTTTCCTTTAAGATGTTTGAAAAGAATACAGTTCAAAAGAGTAGTAATGTACTGTTAAATAATCCATGCCTATATAGAATAGTGAAAATAAATTGAGTGGGGTAAGGGTTGGAACTGCATGTGACAGGACACAGGGAACACTGCTTCTATTCTCGGAACTTAGAGTTTGGGGGGCTGACTCCAGGAAAGCAAGCTTAGCAGCTCACATTTCTAATTTTCTTTAGCTAGCCAGACAAGCCAAATGATACAGGCTGTCAGCCACTCACAGAAGTATGGCCAGACAGTTTGACTGAAGCAGAGATCTCTCTGGGTGGCACTGTTGCCTTTCTATAAGAGAAAAAAGCATAACACTCATCAGCGTTAAACTTAACAGCTACAGATCCAGTTCACCTTTATGCTAAGACTTTCATTTCATTTTCCTAAATCCATGAAGACTGGGATCAAACCAAGGCTTTCAAAGAATAGCATGAATATGATGTTCTCTGGCTATGTTAAACTACTTAAGTGGGGTCCTTACAGCCCCGCTACAAGCCTACAGGCATTGGAATTTGAAGGAAATCATTGGAATGCAGGAATAAACTGATCTTCTGTTACAGTACTAAAGTTCCTGTGTTCCACAAGTTCAAAACAAGGAGTTTCCAAATGGGTTAAGTCAGACTGCGAACTCAGCCAGTTGAATCTCAGATTGAAAGACTGGCATCACTCCCAAGAAAGAACACATCACACTAAATTGGAACACTAACTCCAATGTATGTTCTAAATAATGCATTTCAAAGGTAACTATGTGAGCAAAGCTGAATCTCTTCATAATACAAATAAATGAATGTGCCAGGGTTATTGACTTCTCATAGACCCAAATGCAGCTAATATTGCCAGACACCAGCATGCTTGGGGTCCCCAGCACACAACCAATAAGAATGTGTACAAACTCATGGAGGAATGTATCAGTCTGCTTAGGGACCCAGAACACAAACAATAAGAATGTCTACATACTCATGGAGGAATGCACAAGCCTGCCTGTGTCCATTAGAGACATAGGTGACAAAGCAGGAAGAATTTCCTGTCCCTCATCCAATTGCCCAAGGTGTAGTCTCTGGGATACATACCTGTCTCTCCAGCAGGTCCTATTTATATCACAGGCAAGATTTCCTCATGGAGAAATGCATCATTCTACTTGGGCCCCCAGCACACAGCCAATGAGAATGTCTGCATACTTATAGAGGAAATCCCTTTCACAACTCATTGGACAGTAATTGCAGAGCATACTCAGAGGAGCTGCAGTGCTCACTCTGCACCTTGGTCTTAAGCAAGGGTGTTAGAAAGCACATTGCCTATTCCTATCATTATCACCATCACCATCATCAACCCACTTTTTTCCCATTTTTCTACACCGGGTCGGGGTATCATGTCAACTGTTGCCATCTCTCTCAATTTATTGTCCGTCTAATACCTCCATCAACAGCCATGCCTGACTTTCACAGGTCTTTCACATATCAATCCAACTCTTTTCTAGGTACCCTCAATGCATCTTGCCTTCTTCCTGTCTGTCCTAAATCTTCTTCTTCACTAGATTGTCTACTGCTTTGGTGCTCATGTGCCTGAACCACCACAATTTGTTCTCTTTGACCTTCTCTACAGCTGGAGTTATTTGGGCTTCTGCTCTGATGTCCTCATTTCTTTGTCTGTCCAGCATTGTGCATCCTACCACCCAGCTCACATACTTCATCTTCACCTCTAATCTTGTAATTTCTGGGTCATTGGATAATCCAAATTAACATCCTGAAAGTAGTAGGAGGTCATCCCAACTTGTTTTGGATTGAGCTAACATTATAACATAGTGCCTAAGAGGAATCAGGGGAGACATGCCTCTTATAGCTGTATGGAGCTCTTGTCAGCAATCTTTTGTACTTTGTGCACTACTGAAATATGAAGAGCTGGGGTCTACTTCACTGCAGGCTAATGTCTGGTGCTGAAGCAGGGTCCAAATCTGGAACATACAGTCAACTCCATTAGTCCATCGCCATGTGTGCTAGGTTGTTTAGTTACAGGGTCCAAATCTGGAACATACAGTCAACTCCATTAGTCCATCTCCATGTGTGCTAGGTTGTTTAGTTACAGGGTCCAAATCTGGAACACATAGTCAACTCCATTAGTCCATCTCCATGTGTACTAGGTTGTTTAGTTACAGGGTCCAAATCTGGAACACATAGTCAACTCCATTAGTCCATCTCCATGTGTGCTAGGTTGTTTAGTTACAGGGTCCAAATCTGGAACACATAGTCAACTCCATTAGTCCATCTCCATGTGTACTAGGTTGTTTAGTTACAGGGTCCAAATCTGGAACACATAGTCAACTCCAATAGTCCATCTCCATGTGTACTAGGTTGTTTAGTTACAGGGTCCAAATCTGGAACACACAGTCAGCTCCATTAGTCCATCTCCATGCATACTAGGTTGTTTAGTTACAGGGTCCAAATCTGGAACACACAGTCAGCTCCATTAGTCCATCTCCATGTGTACTAGGTTGTTTAGTTACAGGGTCCAAATCTGGAACACATAGTCAACTCCATTAGTCCATCTCCATGTGTACTAGGTTGTTTAGTTACAGGGTCCAAATCTGGAACACATAGTCAACTCCATTAGTCCATCTCCATGTGTACTAGGTTGTTTAGTTACAGGGTCCAAATCTGGAACACACAGTCAGCTCCATTAGTCCATCTCCATGCATACTAGGTTGTTTAGTTACAGGGTCCAAATCTGGAACACACAGTCAGCTCCATTAGTCCATCTCCATGCATACTAGGTTGTTTAGTTACAGGGTCCAAATCTGGAACACACAGTCAGCTCCATTAGTCCATCTCCATGCGTACTAGGTTGTTTAGTTACAGGGTCCAAATCTGGAACACACAGTCAGCTCCATTAGTCCATCTCCATGCGTACTAGGTTGTTTAGTTACAGGGTCCAAATCTGGAACACATAGTCAACTCCATTAGTCCATCTCCATGCGTACTAGGTTGTTTAGTTACAGGGTCCAAATCTGGAACACAGAGTCAGCTCCATTAGTCCATCTCCATGAGTACTAGGTTGTTTAGTTACAGGGTCCAAATCTGGAACACATAGTCAGCTCCATTAGTCCATCTCCATGTGTGCTGGATTGTTTAGTTACAGGGTCCAAATCTGGAATACACAGTCAGCTCCATTAGTCCATCTCCATGAGTACTAGGTTGTTTAGTTACAGGGTCCAAATCTGGAACACATAGTCAACCCCATTAGTCCATCTCCATGCATACTTGGTTGTTTAGCTCCTAAATAAGGAGGCAGGGAAGACATAAGTAACAACAAAGGTGAGGATCAGGACTATAACAAATTAAGGCAGATCAGGAAATGTGGGACTTCGTTGTACCGCTGAAAAAGCTCATGAATAAGAAAGTTTTATTCTCACTGATATCACCTTTGGGGCTATTAATACAGGGCACTGCCACACCTATAAAAACTATTAATAGAGATCGAACAGAATTTAGTGGTTTTACATAAAGTTAAGTTGCTATTTATCATTAATTTCAACAAATGTTTGCTTTAATTCCACACTGTTGTTTCAAGCTACATATTTCACTCGACCAGCTTGTCTTATTGCAGTGCTATCAAGGCAGGATGAATTCTGGGATTTTCTGGTATAATCATCACAAGAGGTATAACTGAAGCTATAAACTGAGTTATTATATAATTAAACCATAAGCAGATCACAAATGAAAACTGACGTCACTTAGGTGTGAACCATTAATTGTTATAGAAACTAAATGGCAGGTATGAGTGAATTAGTCCTCCTTTCACTGCTATTCAGACCAAAACTTATTACTCGTCAGCATACCTGTCAGCTGTCCAGATTTTTGCAGAGCTTCCAGACTTTGTCTCAAATTTTTGATATGTTTCATATAAAAATTGTTGTTTTCTGACAAATCATTGTGGATTGAAGCCCCTAAATAATGAAAGACATTTGGGTTTCAGATATCATTTTCTTCAGGAAATGCATGGTAATGCAAGTCCTGTGATTCTAGCAACTTTCTAAGTCTATAAGATCAATAATTAAAATCCGTACCTGATTCTGGGCCTTTGCTCCCTGCCCCCTGTTATTTTTGCCTTTGTCCAGATTTCTGGCGCTGACAGGTTGAGAGGGATGCTTGTCAGGTTCGGATCACTAACATTTAAAAGTCTAAACTGTAGAGGTAAATAAACTAAAGCAGTAAGTAGGGGTAAATACCTTTGCCACAGCTGTGAAGAGATGGTAGAAAAGCCTGTGATGGTAGGTAGGAAGAGTGCAGAGGGACTTCTACTTGGCTGCCAGATCACATTGTGTATATACTACTGCTGACCTACCAGATAATGAGTTCTGTATTGGTGAGGGTTGAACTCACTGATGTAAAAGCACTAGTTCTTCTGTTCCATGATTGATGCTTTGCATAGAGAATCAATAATGGTGTAATTTCTATTTTGCACCAAAAGTGGTAGTGCTCTGTGTGTTTTGTGTGTGTGTGTGTGTGTGTGTGTGTGTGTGTGTGTGTGTGTCTGTGTTCCTTTCAATTTTTCACACGTTAGTGTAGCATTGAAGTTCAGTCTCCAGTAGAAAGTATTAACTTTCAAATTTTTCATCAGATTTATCTCCTGACTTGTTGAAATCAGTGAGTTGAATCCTTCCTTAATAAGATCTCAGTGATTCGTGGATGAACTGTGTCGTACTGCTGGGTAGCAATGATTCATGGATGAACCATGTAGTGCTGCTGGGTAGCAGTGATTCGTGGATGAACCATGTGGTACTGCTGGGTAGCAGTGATTCGTGGATGAACCATGTGGTATTCTAGGTAGCAGTGATTCGTGGACGAACCATGTAGTACTGTTGGGTAGCAGTGATTCATAGATGAACCATGTAGTACTGCTGGGTAGGAGTGATTCGTGGATGAACCATGCGGTACTGCTGGGTAGCAATGTAGGGTTGCTCTACATCAGTCCCTGTAGTACTTGCTTGCTTGGGGCTGTTATTTAAAACAAATCAGTAAATTTAATGTTTTAGAGAATCAAACATACTACATTAGTTACACAAATGCAGTTACTAATCACAGAAAGTAATACAGATCATTGTGCAGGCAGCTTTTGGTAACAAGTTCATAGGTTCTTAGGTGTATACTAGGCTAACGACTACTAGGCCCTTTTAAGCCTAACCATGCAACCCAAATAAGACTTACAAATTTGATTTATATAAGGAGTGATTTACTGATTGCCTCTGTCCATCAGAGACATAGGTGCCAGACTAGGGATGAATTTTCAATTACCCATTGACTGGTCCAAGTTGTACTTATAAAGGGATAGGGAGGAACTCTTCTTCAGATGGATGGGAGCCCTGTTCCAGGGAATGGGAATTCTCTGAGAAACTTATCTCCCTCACCAACATGTCCAATTTATGTTGCAATCAAAATTTAGGTTTTTTAATCTAGTAGGTCTGATGCAGTTTGTTTTGTGAATGTGCAAAAGGTCATCAAATCAGGGTCTAGGGATGGCTTGAATGCCAGGCAAAGGTCACCTCTCAGAAGTCTGTATGATACCAAGTAAAGAGGCAGGGCTTTGAGGCAATGAACTTAGAACATTGTGTTTACTCCACGTATTCTTTTTGTAAGGAACTATTGCGGACGTGCCATTTGCTGCATGTGTCTGGTCAGGTACATAATGAAGGGGGCATTATATTCTGTGATGGGTCTGATGAGGGAAGAGTACAGTGGTATGATGAAGCTCTGAATGTAGATGCCATGCCCTTGCTTATAAGTTGAGCAACATAGAAAGATTTTCTTACTACCTTGGATACATATTAGCTGAAGGCTAGGTTACTATCTACACGAGTCCCCAGAGCCCTGACTAATGAATCAACTTTTAGGGGTGTTTTATTGATAAAATATTTACACTGGGTGTCTGACTTCCCAAAAGGTACTATAATGCATTTCTTGATATTGCATTTTAAGCTATGGCTTTGGCACCAAGTTTTTGTCTGTGTTAGATCTTGAAGGGTGTTCTCTTCTTTGGGTGATTCAATGACTACCTGAGTTTGCAATCTTCTGTGAACTTGGTTAGCCAGAGGCCTTTGACATTGGCTTTGACATCTGAGATGCCAAAGAGGAGTGGATCTAGCACAGAGCCCTGAGGGATATTACTGGTGACCGGCCTCTTTGTGGAGATGGCCTCACTTATTCTAGCTTCCTGAGTCTTATCAGTGAGTCATCTATCTAACCAGAGTGTTATAGAGGGGTTATACCTAGTTCCATAAGATTGTTGACAATGCCTGTGTGGGACATTCTATCAAATGCTTTCGGCAGGTATAAGTAGGCAGTTTGCAAAGTTTTCCCCTCATCCATTGCCTTAGTGACCTTTCAAAGAAATCCAACAGATTCAGCAAGCATGACCTTCCTTTGACAAAGCCAGACTGGGATGGATTTAGTGTCGGAAGGTCTCCTATGTGCTTGTTGATAATTTCCATGATTATTTATTCCATGGCTTTGCAAATAATACTACTGAGTTAATACCAAATGGCAACATTCTCAGTGCTGGAAATGATAAACAGAATACACAATCGTGCTATTTACAGCTGGTACAGTATCTACTACTGCAGTGCATCTGACATTTCATGTTCATTGTTATGCTATGACGCATAGATATGAGTGGTTAAATGGATTTGTTTTTACATCAAACATATTGCCATTTCACTTGTGATATAATGCTGCCTGTCTTTCAGCAGATATAAAAAATTGATCTCAAAAGACTGAAACTTAAAAATTATAAAAAAACAAAAATTAAAAAAAAAATAGCATCCTGCATCCCTACACCACTTGCAACTTATATATATACTTTTCTTTCCCCCTTTTACTTCTTCCCAATCTGTACTCCACACTTTACTAATAAACACATACGTTTCTAGCTCCTACTTCTCTCTCCTGTAATTCCCCTCCACTCTCAAGCCTGTGCTATAAGATATGTATACTAAGTACATTATAATAAACAAAAATGTTTTAATTATCAAGCAGAATCATACTGATCTGAATCATATAATTGTAAAGACCACTTGTCTCGTGTATATAGTCTCCTTAGTAATATCTAGTGTCTGTAATTAATTTGCAAGTATGTTTCATCTAATATATGTAAAAATGACGTGCTATCTACTTTTGTATATTCTTTTTTGTATGCGAAAATATTCACTGTTGCTCTGTAATAAGCTAATGTAATATACTAATTGCCTCTGGTGCTTTTTGCCCTGGGCCTCTGCTGAAAATGGGCACCCTCCCAGTCTGATTTTTTCGTTAAACAAATTTCAAATAAATAAATAAATACCAAGACTGAGATCACACAGCAGCGAGGAAAGGACAAAGCCCCAGCTCCTGCTGCAAAGCAATCTTACACACACACACACACACACACACACACACACACACACACACACACACACACACACACACACACACACACACACACACACACACACACACACACACACACACACACACACACACACACATTCTTACTTTGACAAAGCCAACAACACTATTGCATGTAACATTTGATATTCTGAATGTCTGAATTTAGTGCCTGCAATCTTCAGCATATATGCAACATCTGTGTAAAAATATTCCAGGTCAGAATACATTTTATATTAATTAAGTTAGGCTACTCCTCTGCAATTATCATAAAAGTAGCAGCGCTTT
Organism: Protopterus annectens; assembly: GCF_019279795.1. Lineage (NCBI taxonomy): Eukaryota > Metazoa > Chordata > Ceratodontiformes > Protopteridae > Protopterus > Protopterus annectens. The sequence goes on along the minus strand of NC_056743.1, from coordinate 623,483,521 downwards.
TAAATTATTTTTATGTAATCTAGCACGCATATAAAAAGTCATGGAATGTCTGACATGTCAGAGTGGGCATTAATAGTTGAAAATATGATGTGTTCTAAAATACTGTTTTAGAAATGGACATATGTTTGGTCAATAAACTTTGGATGAATGTAGGATTTAAAACATTCCAATGCATATTGAAGAAAGAAACACATTTTGTTATTAGTAGAACATTATTATTTTTTTTTTTACAAATGCAAATCCAGCTATGACTTAATCAAATTTTTATCTGTAACTGCAGAACTATGAGCAAACATACATAAACAATTCATTAAGCACAAATGGGAACCTTGGTTTATAAAATAAGTTTGGCAACTGTTTGCATTTGTAAGCCAAATATGTCCTTTATTTAATACTGCAGCAGAACAGAAATGCTGATGATAAAATCTATTTTTTTTTTGCAATAGTTGTGTCTCTGTGTTAAGTGTAAAAAATAGAATTGCATTGCTTCTAAGCAAGCTAGGCCAGAAAACATAATTTTGTGTTCTGTAAAACATGATGTTGCAGCTGTGTGTTGCAGGTTTAGAAAAGAAAGGTTAGCTCTAGTCTGAAAACTAAAGGGTGTTACGAAACATAGCTTAACTTGGAGAATAGTTAGAAGCATGAGATAATCAGGCAGATTTCTTGACTTTGCCTAATTGCCTTTATTATAAATTCTGTAACAAATAGAGTATTGTTACAGCATGAAATCATAGGGAACATGCTCAGAGTTGTGAGAACCTTTTAAAATTTAATAGTCTGAGCTCTCAGTAGATGATGATTGCACCATGTTGCTGTCACCTTAAGAATATGAATTATGATTGCAAAAATATTCCAGAAAGTACCATCTAAGCTAAGAGTACTTTGTTTCATGTATAAAAGTTAGATCTGATGTTGTCAGTTTCCATTCTATCCTCAACTGTTGGGTTCGGATCTGATCCTCTTATCCGACTTGGACGTTACTAAAGAGTGTTGTAACCAAAAAGCTCTCAAGCTTCTCCCTTACCCATAATGCACCAACCCTTGACATAACTTAGATCTCGTTTGCCGCTTTTTGTGGAAGGACATGGTTAGCCATAGCTCTTGAGCTTCAGCGTTTTTTTGAGATAATCTAACATTTTTCTTCATATATTATATATAAATACATACACACACACTCACACACACACACACACACACACACACACACACACACACACACACACACACACACACACACACACACACACATCTATTTCTTTGCTTCATCTTCTAAATTTTTTTTAGTTTACTATTTTTTTTCCTTACCCTTGTACTCATTGTAGTTCTTTAAATATCATTGTTGGTATCTATCCCTTATTATTTCTTATACAATACTGTATTTCTAATTACCATTGTTGGTAATACCTTTCCTTTCCTTCTTTATATTATATATATATATATATATATATATATATATATATATATATATATATATATATATATATGGGAACGCTACAGAATCCTGAAAGCCCAAAATCCTGAAGACCAAAATCTTGAGACCAAAATCCTGAAAACTCAAAATCCTGAAAACACACAGGCTATCAGCACTTAATATATTCCATTACAAGTACATAGAGAAACATATTACCCTTCAACTATATGCAGGGGGGCAAGCCCCCCTGCTACTTAAATATATCAACTCTGAGGTTGCACTTCACTACACTAGGTGCAATCTTGGAGTTGATATATTTAAGTAGCAGGGGGTGCAGGGGGCACAGCCCCCCACATGGGGGGTGCAGGGGTGCTTGCCCCCCTACTTATACTTGCAGAACAGTAATATAGTTTGTGTTGTATTTCTTTCTGTATGTACTTGTGCTGGAATATAGTAAGTGGTGGTATCCTATGTGTTTTCAGGATTTTGAATTTTCCGTATTTTGAGTTTTCAGGACTTTGAACTGTCAGGATTTTGGTCTTCAGGATTTGGGACTTTCAGGATTCCGTAGCGCTTATATATATATATATATATATATATATATATATATATATATATATATATATATAAGCTATCCTCTCTGCTTCATTCCTTTTGTTGTAAGAATGGCTGAGAAGGGCACTTCTGGCTTTAAGAAGTGTGGAAGTGTAGGCACAAGTTGCCTTTGTTGGATATCCACTGTCTATATGTTTAATGTTTAGATCCACAGAACCAAAAGACTGTTTGATCTGCCACAACTTTAATCCCCGCACATTAGTGGACAGGAAAAATAAATTAATATTGAAAGGGTTGCTGCCTTCTTCTCTCACAGAAGCAATTTCAGGGGCTCAGTCCCCCAAGTTTAAGGCTAAGGAGTTGAAATTTCCTGTTCCTTCTACTTCCTCATCTCCAGCCTCAGAGATGTCTAGGAAGAGGACTAAGTCAGAATTGAGGAGGTCTCAAACCTCTTCCCCCTTGGCTCTGAAGAAAAAGGGGCTTACAGATATGATGTCCTTGTAGCCAACCAAAAAATGTTTGGAGCTGACAGTGTTGGATCCTACTGTTATGCCTAAGACTCCTTATTCTGCTTCTGTGGATCCATTTCCTTCCAGGGTCCCATCTCCCTTTTTAGAAATGTGCAATGCTAAGTCACCATTCCTGGCCTCATCTCAACCCTCCAGAAGTTTGACTGAAGAAGATGTGGATAGGATAATGAGGAAGTTTCTGTGTTTCTCGGCACAGATCCAGATGGCTGTGTTACTGACTCCTACCACTTCGGGTCAGGAGGCCCATCCTTCAACCACACCACCACTTCAGACTACTTCTCTAATCCCTTTGGTTACTTCAGAGTCCCTGGATCTGAGTCTTCTGTGTTTGTCTGGCTTGGATTAGAAGAAGATCATGTCTTTGGATCCAAAGTTAACTCTAAGTGCCACAACTCCAACCTCTTCGGATTCAGAGGACTCTTGGAGCCAAAGCTTCCTTGTTGGATCCAAGGCACTGTCATCAATTCTGATGGTCTCAGAGTTATTTCTGAACCTTGATGCTTTGGCATTGGACAGCTCAGCTCTGACTTCCTCCTTGGGGAGATTACTTTCGGGGCATGAGGAGACTACAGTCCAGAAGCCTGCCCTCTTGGTGCTGAGGTCTTCTCTTTCCCCAGGCTGGTCTGCCTTCAAGGTTGTAAAAAGGGTGTTTTCTACTCCTACATAATTGATGGTCACAACCCCCTCAGATTTTCACTCCAGCACCAGATGTATCTGTGCTTGGATCCTCATCATTCCACTCCACTGAGGCAGCCAGCTCAAGACTTCCAGTCTACCCAGCAGGGTCTTGTAATCTCTTCTGACACTTTTCTGGAACACCCCATCAAGGAAGTCCCTAAGAACTAAAACTGCAAGAGGAGACACTTGGAGTCTCCACAAAAGCCAGTCACCGAGGATACGGACTTTGATGAGGGTGAAAGGTCCCCACAATTGCGTCCAGAAGATGTCTTTTTTGTAGACATCCTTGAGATCCTAAAACAGAGAGATTGGACTTCCAGCAACCATTCACCTGAGGAGTTGGTATTTCTGCAGGCCTTTGGAGCTGGCCCATCTACTTCCTAGGTTACTTCACCTGCTGATGAGCTCATTGATTTAGTCTTTCAGTGGGTGTGGAAGGAGCCTGACACAGTGGAACCAATTCCCAAAAGGCCAGATAGGATTCTAGCTATGCCTGTGGAGAAAGAATTTTGGATTAAAAGGGATGTCCATGGATGCCATGGTTATGGTGGCGGCCACTGAGAAGGAACTTGCTGAACAGAGTTCCTCTTTTCATCCCCCTAACAGGGACTCTAGGGAAATGGACAAATTTTGGAAGCATGTCTACACTTCAGCAACATTTTCCCTTAGTTTGTTGAACTACTTGGCACATTTTACTAGGTTGTAAAGGGATTTGATCAAAAAACTTTCAACTTCCCTTTCAGCGGAGACCATTTCTGCTGAATCCCAGTTGTCTGTGGCTTCTCAGTTAGTTACCCTCCAATCCTTCTCAAATTCATCCATGAGGCTCATTTTGCATGCAGCTGAAGAGCAGCGGGTTCAGGCATATCTATTAGGCTGCATACCTGGATGCACTTATGTGATTTTGTGAGCCCTTCATGTCTTTGTTCTTCAATGCTCCTTTTGATGGCTCTTCTTTATTTGTCCCCAAAGTGAGGGACACATTATCTAGGTGTGAGAAGGATGAAAAGACCTTCTCTGTAGTGAGCATATGTTTTTCGACCCCTAAAAGATCCTTTTCTAGGAATCATTAAGGTGGTTGGAAGATGTGGTTCAGGAAGTCCCAGGGTCCTTTCTAGGTCACACGTGGGGAAATTTCCTCTAGTGGCAGAGGGGAGAACTCTAATGGTTGACACTACCCATGCAGCAGAGGAGGCCCACAAAATCAGGGACCCAGAGACTCTTTCTCTGCAGACCCTATCAGTGTTCCTGAAAGGAGGTCCGATTGTCCACCTCTAGAGGCAATTGGGGTCAACAATCCCTGCACCAGAGAGCCTGGCTAGACATAACAAAAGATATTTGGGTGCAGAGAATTATTTCCAGAGGTTATATAATACCCTTTTCCCTTCCACCCCCCACTCTATGAAAAATTCCTGATGTTCCATCCAGTCAGAGGAAAGAAGCAACAATACAAATACAAAAGATGCTAGAAAAAAAAAAAGAGTCATCCAAGAGAAGACCAGATAGAATTTGGAACTTACTCAAGATTATTTGTAGTGCCAAAGAAACTAGGGGACTGGAGACCAATTTTGAATCTCAGCAACTTGAACAAGTCAGGTTGACTCACAATGTTTCAGATGGTCACAGTTCAGTCCATTCTCCCTTTTCTGGGCAAGGATGATGGGATGTGCTTAATAGGCCTTCAGGATGCATACTATCACATAAAGATGAACAGACAGTCCAGAAGGTATTCATGCATCCAGCTGGGAGCCAGTCATAACCAGTTCAGAGCTCTACCCTTTGGCCTCACCACTGCCCCCAGGGTGTTTGTGAAATGTATGGTAGTAGTGGCAGCCCACTTGAGACTGCAAGGATTCCAAGTGTTTCCATATCTAGATGACTGGCTCATTATTGCCCTCACAAGACATCTTTTAATAAGGGCAACAAATCAGGTGCTCCAGATTTATTCTAACCTTGGGATAACTATAAATTATGACAAGTCTCACCTGCAACCAACTCAAAACTTGGAATTCATAGCCTCAATCTTCAAATCAAAGTCAGTAATACCTTCTCTTCCTCTCTCAAGTGTACAGACTATCAGATTGCAGGTCAGGAAAATAATTTGTGGTGCCAAAATTTTAGCCCACTTGGTCCTTCAAGCTCTAAGGTCAGTGTCATTGGCAATAACCGTAGTACCTCTAACCAGATTTCATATGAGAATTCTTCAGTGGATGTTATCAGCAGAATGGTCTATTCTTTATCATCTCATGTCAGCACAAATAAAGATCACTCAGGCATGCAAGAGGGATCTCAGGTGTAGGATTCAATCAGATCAGGTTCTACAAGGCCGTCTATTTCTTCTCCCTCAGCCAAAGCCATAGTGAACATGGTTGCTTCCCAGTTGGAGTGGAGGGGGGACCTTCTGGAGAAAACAATCTAAGGCACTTGGTCCCCCAAAGAGGCCAACTTGCATGTCAGTATACTAGAGATGAGAGCAGAACTTTTAGTGTTGCAGGCCTTCCAGGATGCTCTCTCTTCAGGGACAATAGTGATTCAAACAGATAATTTGTCAGTAGTTTGGTATATCAACAAACAAGGAGGGGCCAGATCATACCCCTTGTGTTGAGAAGCACTCAGAGTGTGGCAATGTGTGCAGTCATCCAACTGCGTTCTCATAGCAATGCACATTCTGGGAAAGTCCAATGTGATAACAGACAAATTGAGCAGATCCATTCTTCTACCTCATGACTGGTCCCTCAACAGGAAAGTGGCAGAAATGATCTTTCATCAATGTGGCCAGCCTTGCTGTGATCTTTTTTGCTTCTCCCTTAAACAACACAAGCAGCAGCTACATTGCCCTAATTCCCCCACAGGGGGATTCACCGAGGCATGCTATACTTCACAACTGGCCTCCTGGTTTGCTTTATGCCTATCCACCAATTCCATTAATTCCAAAATTCTACAGGAAGCTGTCCTGTTGGAGATCAAAGTCATCCTCATTGCACCTTACTGACCTCAACAGATTTGGTTCCTCTTTCTATGGCCTCACCTACTTTACAAACATTGGATTCTGGATCCAATTTCAGACCTTCTTTCTCACCCGACAGACATGATTAACCCAGAAACCTCAAACCTAAAGGTTGCAGCCTGGTTTCTGCAATTCCGTTAATAGCCAGACAATCTATGCTCTCTTCACCTGTCCACCAAATCATTTTTCTCCCCATAAGCCCTCGACATGAAAACTCTATTCAAGTAAATGGAAAATATTTGTTTACTGGGCACAACAAAATTACATTGATCCTTTCTCAGCTCCACTACATAACATGCTTGAATTTTTAGCTTTACTTTTAAAGAAGGGTGAGCTTCTCTACCATTAATGTTCAATTCAGTAATATCTAATTTTCATATTGGATTTGAAGGTTGTTCAGTACCCTCTGCTAAACTGTGCAAAGCATTTTTGAGAGACATTCTTCTTTTGAGACCGCTGTTTAAAGACCCTACTCTACCATGGGATCTGATCTTGGTAATGCTAGCTTTAATGCATTCCCCCCTTTGAACCAGCAGTGAAATGTCACCTTAAGTTTCTTACTTGGAAAACAGTCTTTTTAGTAGCCATTACCTTATTGAGAAGAGCTTCAGAAATTCAAGCTTTGCCTTCAAAACCTCCCTACTTGATTTTTCATAAAGATAGAATTACATTACGAGCCAATGCATCCATTCTTCCCAAGGTGGCATTAGATTCCAATATCAAACAGTACATTAACTTGCTGGTATTCTTTCCTAAATTTGCAAACAAAGGTGAATATATGTTACATTTATTGGATGTTCACAATCAATTATATTTGTATCTACATAGGACAAAAGATATCAGAAAGACAGACCAATTGTTTGTTTCCTTTACAGATCTGAAATTGGGTAAACCAGTCACAAAAGTAACTTTAGCTAGATGACTGACTGATTGTATTTTATTTATCTATTACAAATTGGGCCTTACCTTAATTAAATCTGTAAGAGTCCATTCAACTAGGTCCATGGCAACTTCTTCACTATTTCTATACAGGTTTTCCATAGATGACATTTATGCAGCAGCAACTTGGGTAGTCCTCATACCTTTATCACTCATTACAACTTAGATCTGTCCTCGAGGGGTAGAGCATCTTTTGGTTCTACTTTGCTCAGGCATATCCTTCCTTAGAGTCCACCCAGGGTTTAGGCTGCTGGGGACTCTGTCCCAACAGCTGAAGATAGAAAGAAGAGAGTGCTTGTTCCATTCTTAGCATGGTGGCAACTGGGATAACAGCAGTCAAGGAGATCCAAGATGGCAGATAGCAGAGAGGTGAATGCCAATACACTGTCTGAAGCTCTACAAGATTCTGAGGAGCTGTTCAGCAGAATTTGTTTGTTTCATCAGAAGAAAAAGTTCAAAGCAATGATGGATGTGTTTTACAACCCTCCAGTTGTGAGAGCTGCAGGATGATATTTTGGGAGAATTGTTCTTCAAGAGCAAGCCAGAAAGTATAAAATGTGTTTCATGGGAGAAATTATGGGCAAAATTCAAATGGAGGAATCTGAAGCTATTTTGAAAGAAGATTGCCATACAAAGAAATCATACATTGAGCCTGTTAAAGAAACTGCTGGGAAAGCGATGAGAGACAGAGGAAATGAAATGTCAGCAATCAAAGGAAATTTATGGTGAGAATTCAGAACAAAGAAGAGAGAGAATGGACAGGTATGACATTTGGGATAATTTAATGGTCCCATTTGGAGGTAAGAGCTTTTATTCTTATTAATAAGGAGGCATTTTGTGACACTACTTTTGAGACTGATTCTGTTCTGGAATTTTTTTTAAGGAGTATGAGAAGAAAAAGAACTGTAATCCATGTAATTCTTAAGTGGTTAAAACATTTCACAGAGAAACAAAAAAGAAAATACATGATCAATTTCAAACTGCAATTTAAAAAAAAGAGTCTTTAAAGAGATATTTAAGCAAACTTTATAAAGAAGTTATGGACATTAGCAAAGTCTATGCTAATAGAGGACTATGGATTTGGGGATGGGACTATCATATTGTACTGAAAATTGAGAAGTAAAGTAGTATGATAAATGTAGAGTGTAACAGAAGTGTTGTAAAATATTGGGGACAACTGAAAACATGTTTTTTTTCTGTGATAAAGATGATCATTTGATAAGTAACTGTGAGAAGAGGAAATGCATTTTGGGGAAAACAGGTCATGATGCAAATAAGCATGAACGGAAATGTTTTATATATATATATATATATATATATATATATATATATATATATGTGTGTGTGTATATATAAACTTATGGATGGATTGTAATCTAGAGAAAAAGTGTGAAGAAGAAGAAAACAATGAAAGATAAAAAGGAAATAGGGAAGCAAGATTAGGGTAAAAAATAAAGATAAGGATAAAGATAAAAATAAAAATGAAACAGAAGATACTATAGAAGACTTGTTGACTGCAGCTGTTAGCTGAGATATATAAGTATCCTGTTTTTTTTCGATTATTTATACAGATTATTGTTTTTAACAATTAATATATATCACTTTTATTGTCTGCTTTTTAGTCTTCGAGTGTATTTTATTGCTATTAACTAATCTGCACAAGTAACTGATTTGTCTGCAGTTAAAAGCATTCTGTATCTTTACAAATCTTTATCTGTTTGTGGCTTTCTCTAGTGCTACTGGCTGTAGGCTATTGTTTCTAGCTGAAGCCACTCTTTAACTTGGCTATATTGTGTTAATAGTCTGCTGAGTGGAGGCTGGTTCTTTTGTGTTCTTGTAAAAAAAAAAGTTGTTCTTCTGGTATTTAAGCCCTAACTTTGATAGGGTTTCTGTCTATACACACTGAGCAGAGTGGATAAGAGTTGTTGACCGCAGCTGTCAGCTGAGATATATAAGTATCCTGTTTTTTTCAATTATTTATACAGATTATTGTTTTTAACAATTAATATATAGCACTTTTATTGTCTGCTTTTTAGTCTTTGAGTGTATTTTATTGCTATTAACTAATCTGCACAAGCAACTGATTTGTCTGCAGTTAAAAGCATTCTGTATCTTTACAAATCTTTATCTGTTTGTGGCTTTCTCTAGTGCTACTGGCTGTAGGCTATTGTTTCTAGCTGAAGCCTCTCTTTAACTTGGCTATATTGTGTTAATAGTCTGCTGAGTGGGGGGCTGGTTCTTTTGTGTTCTTGTAAAAAAAAAGTTGTTCTTCTTGTATTTAAGCCCTAACTTTGATAGGGTTTCTGTCTATACACACTGAGCAGAGTGGATAAGAGTTGTTGACTGCAGCTGTCAGCTGAGATATATAAGTATCCTGTTTTTTTTCAATTATTTATACAGATTATTGTTTTTAACAATTAATATATAGCACTTTTTTGTCTGCTTTTTAGTCTTCGAGTGTATATTATTGCTATTAACTAATCTGCACAAGTAACTGATTTGTCTGCAGTTAAAAGCATTCTGTATCTTTACAAATCTTTATCTGTTTGTGGCTTTCTCTAGTGCTACTGGCTGTAGGCTATTGTTTCTAGCTGAAGTCTCTCTTTAACTTGGCTATATTGTGTTAATAGTCTGCTGAGTGGGGGCTGGTTCTTTTGTGTTCTTGTAAAAAAAAATAGTTGTTCTTCTGGTATTTAAGCCCTAACTTTGATAGAGTTTCTGTCTATACACACTGAGCAGAGTGGATAAGAGTTGTTGACTGCAGCTGTCAGCTGAGATATATAAGTATCCTGTTTTTTTCGATTATTTATACAGATCATTGTTTTTAACAATTAATATATAGCACTTTTACTGTCTGATTTTTAGTCTTCAAGTGTATTTTATTGCTATTAACTAATCTGCACAAGCAACTGATTTGTCTGCAGTTAAAAGCATTCTGTATCTTTACAAATCTTTATCTGTTTGTGGCTTTCTCTAGTGCTTCTGGCTGTAGGCTATTGTTTCTAGCTGAAGCCTCTCTTTAACTTGGCTATATTGTGTTAATAGTCTGCTGAGTGGGGGCTGGTTCTTTTGTGTTCTTGTAAAAAAAAAGTTGTTCTTCTGGTATTTAAGCCCTAACTTTGATAGAGTTTCTGTCTATACACACTGAGCAGAGTGGATAAGAGTTGTTGACTGCAGCTGTCAGCTGAGATATATAAGTATCCTGTTTTTTTCGATTATTTATACAGATCATTGTTTTTAACAATTAATATATAGCACTTTTAATGTCTGATTTTTAGTCTTCAAGTGTATTTTATTGCTATTAACTAATCTGCACAAGCAACTGATTTGTCTGCAGTTAAAAGCATTCTGTATCTTTACAAATCTTTATCTGTTTGTGGCTTTCTCTAGTGCTACTGGCTGTAGGCTATTGTTTCTAGATGAAGCCTCTCTTTAACTTGGCTATATTGTGTTAATAGTCTGCTGAGTGGGGGCTGGTTCTTTTGTGTTCTTGTAAACAAAAAGTTGTTCTTCTGGTATTTAAGCCCTAACTTTGATAGAGTTTCTGTCTATACACACTGAGCAGAGTGGATAAGAGTTGTTGACTGCAGCTGTCAGCTGAGATATATAAGTATCCTGTTTTTTTCGATTATTTATACAGATCATTGTTTTTAACAATTAATATATAGCACTTTTACTGTCTGATTTTTAGTCTTCAAGTGTATTTTATTGCTATTAACTAATCTGCACAAGCAACTGATTTGTCTGCAGTTAAAAGCATTCTGTATCTTTACAAATCTTTATCTGTTTGTGGCTTTCTCTAGTGCTACTGGCTGTAGGCTATTGTTTCTAGCTGAAGCCTCTCTTTAACTTGGCTATATTGTGTTAATAGTCTGCTGAGTGGGGGCTGGTTCTTTTGTGTTCTTGTAAAAAAAAAGTTGTTCTTCTGGTATTTAAGCCCTAACTTTGATGGAGTTTCTGTCTATACACACACTGAGCAGAGTGGATAAGAGTTGTTGACTGCAGCTGTCAGCTGAGATATATAAGTATCCTGTTTTTTTCGATTATTTATACAGATCATTGTTTTTAACAATTAATATATAGCACTTTTACTGTCTGATTTTTAGTCTTCAAGTGTATTTTATTGCTATTAACTAATCTTCACAAGCAACTGATTTGTCTGCAGTTAAAAGCATTCTGTATCTTTACAAATCTTTATCTATTTGTGGCTTTCTCTAGTGCTACTGGCTGTAGGCTATTGTTTCTAGCTGAAGCCTCTCTTTAACTTGGCTATATTGTGTTAATAGTCTGCTGAGTGGGGGCTGGTTCTTTTGTGTTCTTGTAAAAAAAAAGTTGTTCTTCTGGTATTTAAGCCCTAACTTTGATAGAGTTTCTGTCTATACACACTGAGCAGAGTGGATAAGAGTTGTTGACTGCAGCTGTCAGCTGAGATATTTAAGTATCCTGTTTTTTTCGATTATTTATACAGATCATTGTTTTTAACAATTAATATATAGCACTTTTACTGTCTGATTTTTAGTCTTCAAGTGTATTTATGTATGTATCTGCACAAGCAACTGATTTGTCTGCAGTTAAAAGCATTCTGTATCTTTACAAATCTTTATCTTTAATGTATTCTTGACTTTGAAAGTTCCTGTGTTGCCCATTTCCTTTTGATAAAGGGATGCTTCTTTGTTCACCAGTGGCAGTGGGAGCTTAGAGAGCAGCCTATCTATCCCTGGAGGAGGTTCCTCAGCACAAGAATTTAGGCAGTTCATTGGTCGCTTTTAGGGCCAATTTCCAGCTCTTTCAAGTCCTCAGATAAAACCGCTTATGTATTTCAGCGCTTTGTTACCTACTCACCAGCCAAGCCCTGGTCCTGCAGAGTGGTGCTAGCAGCAGAGAGGCTAAAAGCGACTGCTAACCTGATAAAAGTGTTTTTTTCCTGCTACTACCTGGGCGACTGTCCGATCTAACTAAGCTGCAAGTATTTCTGCTTCTTGAACTGTTTTAAACTGTTTAAAGTTGTTTTGCACCTGCACTTTTAAAGTTTGTCCTGTTTGTTGCATTTACCTTTCAGGCTACACACTCAAGTGCGCTAGCCTGTGTTACATATTTATTGCATTTTCCTGCTGTTTGTTGCAAAAAAAAAAAAAATTTTCCTTGTTTCCCGTCTTTCCTGACCTAGAGTAGTCCAAATACAGGCTTTGCTGTATTCTGGACTTTTGGAAAGTTCCTGTGTTGCCCATTTCCTTTCTTGGATAAAGGGAGGCTTCTTTGTTCACCAGTGGCAGTGGGGAGCTTGGAGCAGCCTATCTATCCCTGGAGAAGTGTTCCCAGCACAAGAATCTGGTAGTCTATTGGCCGTTTTGGGCCAATTTCTAGCTCTTTCAAGTCCCCCTGTATAAAACCCGCTTTAGCGTGGCTTTGCACGATTTTGCGCACAGCTCAGCATCGGGCAGCACCGCTTAATTGGGTTTAAACCATTCTTGGCTCCTCAAAGTCTGCTCTTCACTTTTTCCCTTAGAACTGATCTAGTTCTCATAATAAACACCATATACCCACTTTAAAGCCTTGCACTTGCTCACTAAAGCAATTATATAAGTCAGCACTAAAAAATTAAAAGCACTATACCCTCACAAACTCCCCTTGAGTACTTTGTTCCCTATTGGCCCTTTTTTTCAATTATAAAGGAATTCCCAATACTATTCTAGCATGTCCAAAGGTCAGTTGTCAATCTCCTCTCCAGTCCAGCTGGTGAATCTGGGAATCTTGAGGCAATGTTACAACTGCCTGATGTACACAGACAACCCTCTCCTCCTCCCAACAAATTCCAACACATGTGAGAGATGCAACCATATAGCCAAACTGGAAGCTAAGCTCTCTCAACTCAGTACTTGCGTAACCAGTCAAGAGGAGAAGGAAACCACACTCACTACAATTCCAGTCTCACATAGACCTACCAAGACAGCAAACCAAACACATACACACACAAAAACATACTCGGAGGCTCTAAATAAAAATCTGCCTAAGCAGCAGAGACCTCCAAAGCAGACACCCAAGCAACCACTACCCCAAAACAAAACATGTGCAACACATAGCTCACAAAGCCAGTGTGCCAAACAGTCACAGCCCTTAAGGCTAAACAACACACCTGATACACTTGTAATAGGTGACTCTATTGTCAGGCACACTGACGTCCCACTCACCAGGCTGAACAAGGAGAAAATCATGGTGAGCTGCCTGTCGGGCGCTAGGATCCGCCACATAACACAAGCACTCAGGTCACTCCAAGGCAAGTACAAATATGACTCAGTCATTGTCCATGCTGGTGTGAATGACCTGAGATGTACCTCCCTGGACTGCATGAAAAGAGACATAGAGGAGCTCTCTGAGCTTGTAGCCCAGGCCGGTATGACCCTAATCTTGAGTAGCATCTTACCCTCACCAAGAATGATGCCACAATATGAAGACAAGATGATAAATTTCAACAATCGGCTTAAGTATTGGTGTCATTCAAAGGGGATCCAATGCCTGTCTGCCTGAGATGACATGCTCGACAAGCCACGATGCTTCGCTAGGGACGGCTTGCACCTGTCACCCCTGGGCTTTTGGATATTGGCAAAGGCTCTTGCCACCCCCATAGTGCCTTTTTAGGCAAGGCTCAAAAGACAAACCCACCTCCATAGGTATCACAAGGGATAAGAAACTAAGAGTAATGCTACTCAACGCCAGAAGTTTAAACCTCAAGATGCATGCACTCGAAACTCTCCTTAGCATGGAGAACATCGATATCTGTGCAGTAACAGAAACCTGGTTCAAGGCTCCCGAGAGCACCCCAGCACTACCAGGTTATACCTCATACCATGTTTTTCGGCCCCAAAACTTGGACCGAACCACAAAAGGAGGGGGAGTATCAATATTCATCAAAGATACCCACACCTCCAGGTTGGTGGCAGAGCACGAAGCATCAGAGACTATCCATGTGCAACTAACAGTGGGTAAAACTGCCTTCCAGTTTACAGCCTGCTACAGACCACCCTCCCAAACCCAGGAACCCCACTCAGCCTTCCTGAGAACACTGGAAAATATGAAGGTCTCTCCAAACACCATTAAATTGGGTGGCTTCAACTACCCTAACATAGACTGGGAGCATTACTCTAGCTCCATCACCCTAGCCCAAAGGTTCCTAGAATTTATAAACTCAAATGCTATGGAACAACTTGTTGCCACTCCCACAAGAGGGGAAAACATACTGGACCTGATCATTACCAACATGGGGACTCTATGCTCCAGACCAGAAGTGTATCCCTCACTGGTAAGATCAGACCATAAACTAATCTCACTAGATATTCACATCCCGACCCCAGCCCCTGCCCAGAAAACCACAGTGAAAAACTTCTCTAAAGCAAATTTCACACTCCTCAAAACCGAGGTGGAATCCTTCAAAGCCCCCGGGCCTGTGGAAAATACGGCCCAGACCGCAGAATCCTTTATAAACGCATTCTATGAACACCTTCAGGAATGCATGGATCATGCAATCCCAAATAAAACCAAGACCCAATCCTCCAAAGTTAGGCATCCTGTCTTTTGGACCCCAGCCATAAACAAACTATACAATAGAAGGAGGAAGCTACTACATGATAGAGCAAAATCCCAAAAAGGGAAGGCATCTCTGATCAGTATTAGCAAAAAACTATGGGCACTCATAAAATCGTCTAAGGCCAGCTTCGAGAGAAAAATTGCACAGGACACTAAGGATAATCACAAGGCTTTCTTTAGTTATGTTAGGAACCTGGGTGGGAATTCCCAGATATGCTCAGAATTAGTCCAAAATGACAAAAAATACACCGAACCCACAGACATTGCCAACATCCTAGCTGACAGGTTCAGCGCAAACTTCTTCCCCCCTTCCCCACCAAAAGGGTAAATATCTATCCCAGCAAAGTGCTGCCCCCCTGACATCTAAGATGCTCAGGTAAGAGCTGCCCTCTCCAAAGCAAAAAACACAGCATCAATGAGACCAGACGGTGTCCCGGACTGCGTCCTACATGAACTCCAAGAAGAACTAAACCCAAACATAAAACTACTGTTCAATCTCAAAAAACAACCTCCTTCTTCTCACTTCTCAATTCTGGAAAAAACAACACTGACCCAAAACCACTGACTGTGGTACAAAGATAGAAAGTAGGCAAGAAAGTTTAAAACTTTTATTCTTTCTTTTCTCTAGCGCTTTGGTACAACCACCTTCAAGGAGTAACAAAAAGTGACAAACATGAACACACATTTTTTTATATACACACCCCACACAATTAACAGTAATTAATCAATAAAATAATTAAAATTTAAAGCAAACATTTCCAATTTAAATCATTATTAAGACCATTAGGCACAAGTGTCTTATACTTTAAAATATAAATACTTTCTTTATATCTCAACTTTCTGGACCTTGCAAACACCTTCGATACAATACCCCACTCGGGCATTATAGATAAGCTCACCAGCTTAAATATAAACTGCTATGTCACTAGATGGGTTGCAAACTGGCTCAAGGACAGAACCCACATGGTTAGAATTGCTGGAGTCATGTCAGACTCCAAACCAGCTACAAGTGGCGTCCCACAAGGCTCAGTCCTGGGACCTCTCTTGTTCGGTATATATTTCTCGGAGGTACAGGCTAACACGGAAGGACTGTGGCTGACCAAGTTTGCAGATGACTGCAAACTGGGTGCCATAATCGACTCTCCAGCCGACACAAGCATCCTACAAAAGGGCCTCATAGAAACAGACAACTGGTGCCAGAGCCATGGCCTCAAGCTAAACGCCAAAAAGTGTATAGTCATCCCCTTTAGCAAAAACAAAGTGCCCACAAATTACCACATAGGTGGTAATCCATTAAGTACGGAAGAAGTAATTAGGGACCTGGGGACCCAAGTTGATAGCAATCTCTCATTTGACAACCACGTGGCCAAAGTGATTAGAAAAACATTTTATATAGCCCACCTAATCATGAAGGGATTCACATCTATATCAGGGGAGGTCATTGTCAAGGGAGCCCGCAGGATTTTTTGCAGGGGGGTGCAAACCCAGAGCCCCACCCACATAGCTCACCCCGCCCCCTGCCAACACAGCCCCAAGTCCACCCACCCAAGCCCCGCCCACACATCCATTCCAGTGTCCCATTACTTGGCTATTTCTCCCCATTTACTGTAGACACTGTTCAAATCTGTGTGCATACTGTTTTATGCTTTAGTTCTACAATGATTACAGGCAGTTGGATTTAATTTACAACTTTTATTTCAAACATTATAGCCCAAACACTGAGACATTTACTAAACCTAAACAAAGCAATAGTCTTACAATGAAAACAGACTTGGCATTAAAGCTTCTCTACTTTTGAAACTCACATTCAATGAAACAGCATTGAAACCCACATTCAAAGAAAATGCATCTGGCCAGTGGCAGGTTATTTACCTTTAAACTGTTTTCAAGCAATAGGCATTTACAACTTTTATTTCAAACATTATAGCCCAAACACTGAGACATTTACTAAACCTAAACAAAGGTCTTACAATGAAAACAGACTTGGCATTAAAGCTTCTCTACTTTTGAAACTCACATTCAATGAAACAGCATTGAAACCCACATTCAAAGAAAATGCATCTGGCCAGTGGCAGGTTATTTACCTTTGAACTGTTTTCAAGCAATTGGCTCCTTGCACACCGTTAGGGCCATGCAAAAGTTATTTGATTTACCTGATTGTATTAATTATAATATATAATTGAATTATATCCCTTGTATTATACAGCAGCACTTGTTTGAGTGACTCTGCTGAAGTAAAAGTAATCTGAATAATTCCACATTAAAGATATCTGAAACTAATGAAGATGCTGTTGCTAGAAAACTGCATATTTCAGTGTTTCATCTACAAATTCAGTGCCTGTTGCCGTCAAAGAATAAATTGCCTATGTTAAATTAAAAATGGTAAGCTTGTATATTGCAATAGAAAATGGATGACAAGCTGAAAAACAGGTTCATAGTTATTAGGCATCTTATCCAAAGGAGGACATCCTGAGGACTGCAGCATACAAATGTATATGCTGTAGGAATAGAACCTCAAGCCTTTACATTAAGATGCAAGTATTCTACTTGTGGTGCTACTAACATAGCTTTAAAACTTTATACCACAATAGAGATACCATTTGCTAAACAAAACAGTTGCACATTGTAAATAGACTTGGCATGAGCAGCAGTGAACTTAGCTTCCCTTACAGTTCCTTGAAAATGCACTTGAAAATTCCACCTGTTAACTCTAACTTGGGCATTTCACTTTCTCACAAACATACCACACCCTCAAGGCCTCAACCTTAGTGCAAGAAATCTGGACAAAGCCTAAAATAAATAGGGACAGATTATAAATATGGCTCTCAGAAACTTAGAAAATTGCAAGAGTAACAGGATTTGTGTTAGTATGCATTTTTCTAAATGACATGACATATAAAACTGAAATGTCTCATTTAGCAACTTCAATCCTTTTTAGGAGGAATATGGGGCAAAAATCTGGACAGCTGAGGGGTATGCTACCTCCCTCTTATACACACACCAAATAATTATGGTCAGACAAATTAGTTCTGGGAAGGTTGCACTGAACGGCACCGTGCTTGAGCTGAAGTGGGTGAAATCCTGGTAGCCAGTGATAACTGATCTGTAGCTCAGCAATGTGGAGCATTAAAGCATTTTTAGCAGAGCATTGTTTCATCACTACCTATTGTGTTTGCACATAAACTGTAGTTATTTTAAACATTTGCCTTTTTTGATTACTACAGAGTACATTTACCCACCAGAGCTATTGTGTTTTGACTTCAGTGTGGAGCTAGTTGTTGCAGGGCTTGGCTTTTAAGTAAGGTAGCAATGCTTATTTACCATATACCATTAAAGCCACCCTGACCCAACTACAAGTGTACTAACACACAGACACAGCTATAAGACACTGGTCTGCAATAAAATGTAATGAGCTTCTGAAAATACTGTAATCCTGTCCTTTTATTACAATGACTATAAAATACTTCGAAATAAGGTAAAAGCTCATAATCTTGACCGACAAAACTACTTTACCACACTTCAAAATAATAAAATCAAACCCTCAGAAAGTTTGGAAAGGTATCTCTACTCTACTTAACCCCAGCAAACCAGATACCCCTACCCCAGACCCAAACGCTCCTGACCAAGACTTGGCTACCCAATTTAACTCTTTTCATTGAATCCATTTCCAAATTAACGTCATCTTTCTCTAACACCTCTACATTCTCCAAAACTCCTTACCATCCCCAACCATCTCTCTACCCCACTCTGCTACTACTTCCTCATTCCCATCTACTAACTCCCATCCCTCCACTCCTCCTACTCCTACTACTTCATCAGCTTCATCTGCCCCTAATTCCCTCTTCACACTCCTTTTTCTCATTTAAACCTGTACCCACTTCTACTATAAAGAAATTCCTTATGAAACTGAAGCCATGCACCAATGCTCCTGATAACATCCCTTCTTACTTTCTTAGCAAAGCTGCTGGAGCAATCGCTTACCTATTAGCATTTTAATCAACGGCTCTATCCAAGAATGTATAGTACCCCAAGTCTGGAAAAGGGCCTTTATCACACCTCTACATAAAGGTGGCAACAACAACAATGTTACTAATTTCCATCGCTATTCTGTCCCCATCTCTAAACTCCTAGAAAAGTGTATCCAACTACAACTCCTTCCACATCTCTTAGATAATCACCTACTAACTCCCACACATGGATTCAGACCACATCATAGCACTATGACCGCCCTCCTCTCCTTCCTTGAAACTGTAAATAAAGCCCGTGACTCTGGCCAAATTGTTTCTACCCTACTACTCGACCTCTCTAAGGCCTTTGACACTCTCTCACAGCCTGCTACTAACTAAACTTTCTAAACTTAACCTATCTCCCCTCCTCCTTGAACTGGTTCTCCAGCTACTTATCTAACAGATCTCAAGCAGTCAAATGGAAAAAGGCCACCTCATTTCTAAATACTCCTACTGGGATACCCCAGGGCTCTATACTGAGTCCCCTTCTCTTCAATATATTTATAAATGAT
This sequence comes from Protopterus annectens, assembly GCF_019279795.1. Taxonomy (NCBI): domain Eukaryota; kingdom Metazoa; phylum Chordata; order Ceratodontiformes; family Protopteridae; genus Protopterus; species Protopterus annectens. Next base: position 623,464,301 of record NC_056743.1, on the reverse strand, counting down.
TTCCGCAACTCTATCCCATTCTCAGACATCATCCAATATGCCGATGATTCTGCTATTATCTGTGCTGCCACCTCTAACCCCTCACTCCTAAAACTGACTCAAGATGCTTTTACAACAACTGAGCAATGGATGAAAAGGAATCACCTAGCGCTCAATGCCTCTAAAACCAAATTAATGTTATTCACCCCCTCTAAGGCAACTTCTTTCAATATAAACACATTTTACATCTCTAGACAAAATAATCTACCCCTGGAACTGGTGTCCGAGACCAAGTTACTTGGGGTCCAAATTGATAACCAGCTCAAATTCAACTCCCACCTACAGTTAAATATCAAGAAAACCCATCAAAAACTAGGTATGCTTTACCGACAAAATCATTACCTTACACCTGCTACCAAAATCACCCTCTACCTCATTTCTTATCCCCTCCCTTCTCTATGGAGCTCCACCCCTAACTAATCTACAGACCTCTCTAAAACACAACTTTCCTCTTGCTACAACAAAATTGCCAAGTTCGCTACCAACCACAAGTCCTCCACCCACCACTGTTCCTCTCCAAAAACTAAAATGGCTAGAGCTACCCAGTTATCTCACATATACTCAACTAAATCTTGCACATAAGCTCATTTTCAACCCCTCCCTTTGTCCCTCCCTTTCATCAGCCTTTAAAATGCACCTTCCTGCTAGAGTATTAAGGTCCAACAGTCAAAATCTATTAGAAGTCTATAAACCAACTCGTCCCCAGGCAAAAATCTTCTGTCTTATGGCCTTGCATGCCTTTGGAACTCCCTACCACCTTCCATTCGCACCACCCCCAACCATTTTATATTTAAAAGATCTCTTCACTCACATCTAGTATCCCAGTGGGAATGCTCTTGCTCCCACCCACATAACTAACACTTGCAAACTCCATCTTCTTTCTTCCTCTGTTTCCTCCTGCAACTTTCCTAATTACCCACCCTAACTCATACATATTATTATTCCTACAATAAATCAGAAAGAATATACTAGGCCACACTTCCCAAGTATTGCTTCCCTAATACGTTATTGCTTCTCAGTACTTTAGTGCATTGCTTCCTAATATGTTATTATTCCTCAATATTGTCATGAAATGCTTCCAAATATGTTATTTCTCAGTGCTTTTGTGCTAAATTTCCCTTTAGTCTGTATTACCTATTAATTTCATCACTAGATTGTACTCGCTCTAGTTTTTGTTGTATTATTTGCAAATTGTTATTTCTTGTATGATTAACTTCTGTGTAATTGTATAATTTGTATATCTATTAATAACCTACTTAGTTTTGGAGCTTTTCTCCCCAGAACTTCATTGAAAACGGGTTAATTTGGCCCAATGGACTATCCTGGCAAACCAACTGCAAACAAAATACTGTCATATGCATTTCAATACCCAAGGCTTATACATTATCTAGTCATGTAAATATTCTCTGCATGGCAACAACAAAAAGGCTTTCAATGCTGGTAATTCTTTAACAATATACTTACTAAAGCTTACTTGCATCTTACAATATCCGACAAGCTTACTAAAGCTTACTTGCATCTTACAATCTCCGACAAGCATACCTGATGTTCATTAAACCATGGCTACTTAAACAGAGCAACAGGGCACTGTGACAGCATACAGTTCCAGAATAAGAAGCATAAATCAACAGTACAAAAATCTGATAGAAAACCAGAACATTTTGCAAAATCAAGGACAGATGAAAAGCCACGGTCGTATTTGTGATCTACTTTGGATGGGGGAATACTCTGCACACTTACACTGCATAACTGCTCCTTGCCTTCCATGGACACATCCAGAGCCACTACAATGGGGGGGTGGGGTGCAATAAGTATGTCACAATTTGAAATGTCTCTGGCTGACAGTGATGGATCTGACACTCATACCTCTCAACTTCAGAGCAAGAAATCTGGACAAAGCCATACATAGAACTAGAAGTGTGACACAAACCCAAAAATAAGGACAATTTTTAGTATTGCTCTTATAACTTAAATAGAACAGGTAGATCTTGCATTAGTACAAATTTTCTGAAGGGTATGAAATCTGAAACTCAAATGTCTGCCATTATTTTCTAACTTCAATCTTTAATGACTTCACTAATTTGCCAGAAAACCACAATTTTATGAAAAACGGACCAAAATGTGATGCAAAATACCTGTCAAAAGGGACACCTTTTAATATTAACAGTTAACTTGAAGCAGCTAACAAAATAAGAGCATCCACATGCATTTCTGAAATAAAGGTAATCTATAAGTGATCATTACAGTTATATATAATTGTAAACCCTCCACATTTTCTTCCAAAATTGCCATTTTGGAGGAGGGATTATTAGGGGAGAGCAACATTTTGAGCCAGAATTGGGGACAATTGAGATGTTTGGATATTCCTAATCTACAAAGTGATTTGCACGTACCTCTCAACCTCTTAATGCAGGAAATCTGAACAAGGCCAAATATATTGGGGAACATACAAACACTACTAAAATTTACTCTTGTATAAACGTAAAGACAGTCTTGCATTAGCATGCATTTTTCTGAAGGTTATGACATCTGAAACTCAATGTCTGTCATTTAATGGCTTCATTCCTAAATGATTTGCTAGAAAATCACAAATTTGAGGAACAAACCAAAAATAAGCAGCAAGTATCTATTCATTCTGCAAAGATATGGACAACTGAGAGGTATAGTTCAACCGGGGCTGTTTGACCTTGCTACCCCCTCCTCACAAAATCATGGTCAAATGGAGCCTCCCCTCTGCAGCCATTCCAATGTCCCATTCCTTGGTTATTTTGCCCCATTTATCATAAACACTAATGTGCATACTGCTTTACTTCTGCGATGATTTAGGATTTCATTTGAAAGTTTTATTTTGCATTTTACAGCACAAACCCTAATACATATCTGTTAAAGCAATGCAGTCTCACAATGAAAATAGACTAACATTAAAACTTCTCTGCTCTTGAAACTCGCATGCATTGAAACAGCACTGAAACCCACTTTCAGAGAAAATACATTTTGCCAATGGCAAATATTAACTCTGGGCTGTCTACAAAATCATAGGCCCCTCGAACATAACATACACGTGCTCTTTGATACACCTTCCTGACTGTATTACCCTATATTCCTTGTATAATACAGTACAGTTGTTAGAGGGCATTTTAAATTTATTGTTTTGAACATTTTTCCAGTAAACAATGAAACAAAAAGCATCCACCAATGACAAAACTGCCCAATTCAGAACATTTCCATCTTAAAAAGTCTACTCAAGTCCACCAGTATCAGTAAAAAATATACACAATCTCTGAAGTAGTAAACTCCACATTGAAAAAATTTGTAACTAATAAAGAGGTTGCTGCTAGCAAACACTTTATATGTCATTGTTTAGTCTACAAATAAAGTGCCTGTTACCCTTGAAGAATAAATTGCTTTTGTTGCATGCAATAAAAAAATGAAAAGCTAGTAATACCGCAATAGGGAATGGATAGCAAACAGGTTCATAGTTACTAGGTATCTTTGCCAAAAAGACTGCAGCATCCACCCCCTTTACAACACAATACAGAATCAGCAATGCATTTACCTACTGTGGGAGTAGAACCCACAGCCTTCAGCATCTAAAGCAAGTACACTATCTGTTGTGCTATTAACAATGCAAGCAGACTAAACACAAGCAGCACTAAACTTTTGCTCCCCTGCAGCTCTCAGCTCCTTGTAAAATCTACTCGACACTCAGCTGTATCTCTGAACTTTTCAGCACAAGAAATCTGGAAAAAGCCAAAATTTATTGGGGACAAAAGGCCAAAACCAGGGACACATTTTAAACATTGCTTGTATAATGTTTGAAAGTTGCTAGAATAAAATGCTGCGTTACCACCATACATTTCACTGCCGTCTTGAACCCAGGGGACCCGTGCAAAACAGTCAGAGCAACATACCACTACGCCAAATCAACTGTTTTGTGAAAGAGGAAGACTGAAACTTAAATAGCTACCATTTAGTGAATTCAGTTCTCACCATAGCACAGCTGTCAACCTCTTAGCACAAAAGACCTGAACAAAGCCAATAATGGGTGACTACAACCACCAAACATTCAGTGAATTCAGTTCTCACCATAGCTCTCAACCTCTTGGCAAATAACACCCAGACAAAGCCAGTAATGGGAGAATATAGCCCCCAAACATATTCAGTGAAATCAGTTCTTACCATAGCTCTCAAAATTAGCAAAAAACCTGGATGAAGCCAATAAATACCTGAACAAAGCCAATACTGGGTGAATACAGCCCTCAAACATATTCAGTGAATTCAGTTCTTACCATAACTCTCAACCCTAGCACAAAACCTGGATGAAGCCAATAATGGGGGGTGGGGATACAGTCCCAAACACTACCTAAACAAAGCCAATACTGGGTGATACAGCCCCCAAACATATTCAGTGAATTCAGTTCTTACCATAACTCTCAACCCTAGCACAAAACCTGGACGAAGCAAATAATGGGGGGGGGATACAGTCCCCAACACAGGGATACATTTCAAATATCCATCTTGTACACTTAGAAAATTGCTAGAATAAAAGCTTTTGTTACCATGCACTTTCTGAAGAATATGAAGTCTGACAAGTGTGTCCATTTTTTTTAACTTCTGTTAACCAGGAAAGTCTGACTTTGAAAAAAAAAAAAAAGCTAATTTTTAGCAGAGGCCCAGGGAGAAACACTCCAGACAGCCAAGAATAAAACCAGAGAACATGTATCTGTCAATCAACAAGGACACAAATGCAGAAACCACATATTTTATGAGGAACAGAAAAAGTAGGATGGAAAATCCTGCAACATTTTTACAAATGGTGGTGGGTAGGGAATTCAGGCTCTTGCCACCTGGGCCCAAGGTACAGGGTTCAAGCCTTATTCTCTACCCACCACCATGTACACCTGGGGCATTTTACACACACACACACACACACACACACACACACACACACACACACACACACACACACACACACACACACACACACACACACACACACACACACACACCTCTCTCTACCTGAAAATGTACACACACACCTCTCTCTACCTGAAAATGTACACACACACACACACACACCTCTCTCGCTCTGTACACACACACACACACACCTCTCTCGCTCTGTACACACACACACACACACCTCTCGCTCTGTACACACACACACACACACCTCTCTCGCTCTGTACACACACACACACCTCTCTCTACCTGAAAATGTACACACACACACACACACCTCTCTCTACCTGAAAATGTACACACACACACACCTCTCTCTACCTGAAAATGTACACACACACACACCTCTCTCGCTCTGTACACACACACACCTCTCTCTACCTGAAAATGTACACACACACACCTCTCTCTACCTGAAAATGTACACACACACACACCTCTCTCTACCTGAAAATGTACACACACACACACCTCTCTCTACCTGAAAATGTACACACACACACACCTCTCTACCTGAAAATGTCCCAGCTTCCTTCCGTTCGTTTCAGGTCCCGCTCCCGCTCGCTAAGTGTCCCAGGCCATCTTCTGTTTGTTTCACGTCCCGCCTGTGTGAGTTCCCACTCACAAACCTCTAACTGACAGCGATGATGTCAGCACGCCTGCGACTGGACTATTCAGACTTCTTTCTTCTTAAAGGAGAACGTATGAAAAAAAAAAAAAAACTTTTTTTGTAATTATCTATTCTAGCCTTCTAGCTGATTCCAGGGGGGTGCAAGTGCACCCCCTTGCACCTGCCTGCGGGTGCCCTTGGTCATCGTGCCTCTTAACTCATCCCTCATAAGGCCCATAATTGAGTACAGTGCCCCTTTTGGGATGTACCTTACCAGACACCTGCAGCAACTGGAAAGACCCCAAAAGTACCTCACCAAGAGGATCAAAGGGCTCAAACAGATGCCATATGCTGCCCGGTTAAAGAAACTCCAGCTCTACTCAGTGGCATACCACCTGCTCAGAGGCGATCTGTGCCGGACGTATAAAGCCATGTCCAACCCAGAATTAAGGGACATGCTGCACCTCAGAAAATCCAAATCCCATTGAGCTACGCGCTCGAGAGACTTGAACCTCAGCACTGAAATAAATAGGACATGCTGGAGGGACAGATTCATAACCCAGAGGCTCCCTTTACTCTGGAATAAAATCCCAGTCCAGGTTAGGCAGAGTCCCTCATTGACTCTCTTCAAGAGGAATCTTGATGAGTGGATGGGAGATCGTAGGTTTACCCCAGGTATCACTTCTGTGTCACTGTTAGACAGAGGCACAGTATACTAACCTCGAAAAAGGGCATAGCAAAATTAATTTAAAATGGGTGGCGAAAGCCAAACACACTCTGGCTAGGCTTATAAATGTCCTAGGACAGATAGCCTAGTATGAACCTATGAACCTATGAAGGTTCTGAAATAAGTGATGAGAATGTATAAATTGGAATATAATAAAAGGTAAAAAAATTATATTGGCAAAATATTGAGACAGAAAAAGAAAGTTTAAAGAGACGTGTAAAAGAAGAAAAGAAAGGAAATGGGTATTGCAAATGAGACAAATACTTAACATTTACACAATTTTTGATAAGCTGAAATATATATATATATATATAAAATGACAACTTTAAAGTGCCTTCAGTAAATGTAAATAGTATCAAAAATATAAGCAGAAGAATAGGCATTCTAAGTTGGTGTAGTAAGTGTGGTGTTGATGTAATAATATTGGAAGATGTAATATCTCTGACACAAGAAGAGAGGTTGCAAAGAAACGTTGGGGAGGAGATACAATATGGAACCTAGGAAAGGAATTATGTGCAGGCATAGTTGTATTTTGTAGAAAGTCATTGAAAATATTGATTATAACACTGGCAACAATGGGAAGATTAACTATTATAGATCTCAGATGGCATAATCAGGTATATATGATTATTGCACTGTATACCTATGTTACAGTTAAAGAAAGAGAAATCATTTAATAACATTTTTGATTATGTAGTATTTAATATGAATATACTATTAATAGGAGATTTTAATTGTGATTTGAGAGGAAAAAAGAAGAAGAGAGGAAATTATTAAAACAAATATTTTTGAAGTTATAAAATCTGGCAATTTAAAGATTTGGAATAATAATTTGTGGACATATAATTGAGTTATATATAAGATGGAAGTAGATGTTTTATTATATCAAAAGGTTTAAATATAGCTAAGGGAGAGACACTTGTAACAGACTTTTCAAATCACTCAGCCAAATGGAAAATAAGGAGTATATCACATTGGGAAAATAAATAAAAACAATAAATGAGACAGATCACATTTCCATCACAGTGTGTTATAAAAAGTGGTCTGAGTGGTGCCTAACTTTGAAATAAAAATATAAACAAATGTTTTTAGAATAGCAGTTCAATTTATGAAAAGCAGAAAAAATAAACGATAAGGGATATTATGTGATAGAATGCAGAAATTATGAAAAGAATCAAGAGAAAATTAAACTATAATTATTTAAGCAAATATATTATTTACAAGGTAAAAAAGACAAGGTATCAACGTATTTGAATACTAACAATGACAGAAATAAGAGATGATATAAAAGAGATAAGAAGATCTTGGGAAAAAATTATGAATAGTGTAATACATTATGTAAGGAAAATGTTTCAAGATAGAAAGAAAGTACGAAACAAGAATGGTATGTTAAAAACTTGACAGAACAAGAAAATAAGGAATTGGAGAACAAGATTTTGTCATATGAATTAGATAAGGTACTTAGACAAGTTAATTTATACTCAGTTTCAGAATCAGATAGAATAGGATTGGCAGAAAAAATATTTCTTAAAAATTATGAATGAGTGGTTAAATGAAGGTTTTATGTATAAGGATTTATGCAGAGGTATACTTAAATTTGTAAGGAAAAAGGAAGATAAAAATAAAATTGAAACTTGGAGACCTATAGTGTTGAACAATACAGATTATAAGATTTTTATAAAAATAATCCAGAAGAGAATAGAAAGTAAAATGAAAGTATGGAAGATAGCATATATATTTTAAAGGGAAAAGGATGCCAGGAATTATGATTCATAGTAAGGGAAATTGTGGATGATATTATAACAGGATTGATGAGACCAAGTTCATGATAGGTGATTTGAATAACGCTTTTGATACAGTTCAACATGAACATTTGTGAACAATTATGGAAGAGTATAACATTAATAAGGAAATTATGAATGCATGTTGTTCTGCATATAATAAAAATAAAGTAAGAATTTTAGTGACTGGACGGTTAAGCACAGAAATATATATAAAGAATGGCATACATCAGGGATGTCCTATGAGTAGTATATTATTTGTATTAGTTATGAATATATTAGTTAGAGATGTAAATTTGCACATAAGAGGTGTTACTTAATATTACTAACAAAGGGATAGTTTACTTATGTAGATGATGTTATATTGATTACGAGAAACAAAGTCTGGATGAAAGAAGTTAAATGTTACATACATAAATATTTAAATATAAAAAGTGATATAGTAAAGATTGGAGGAGTATCTTTTATGTTGAAAGAAATATCTGTGCTAGAAATCAGATTTGCGGGTAAAAATGTAAGTGAGGAGCAATAGAATAGGATATTAGATGAAATAAAGGAGCTTTGGTATTTTTGGAAAATATGCAAACTGTCATTTAATAAAAAGGTTTATTTTATTAATTCAGTTATCCTGGAAAAGACTGCATATTTAGATAGTCCCTGGGATTCAGTAAACTCTGTGTAGGCTTCACATGAAGCCTACATGGAGTTTATGTGTGTATGAGGGTGGCCTAATGGTTAAGGTGTTTGCCTTACAAACACAAGGTGCAGGGTTTGAGTCTCACAAGGGACAATTGGCTAAGCTTAAAATGGCTTGCAAGGGCAGTTAGCTTAGTACTAATCTATGAATCTATGAATCTATGCACTGATTCATGGTGAGCAGCAGCGCTAACTACATATTCATGCCACACACCATGTTTAAACATAAACAAGTGCAGTTTTATGGGTGGCAACAGTACTGCCAGCCAGGAAATCATGTAAAGCAACACAGATAGCAAACCTGATTATCTCAGAGCATAGCAGGTTAGTGGGATTGAGTGGAATGCCACAATGATTAACAGGGGTTAACATATAGTTATGTATATATTCCAAACAGTGCAGGTTAGTGTAGACAGTGGAAAGTATTGTGAAATCCCATTCCAGGCATTCTTTACAGATGTTGTGTAATGATCTGTAAGGGTACATGGACTGCCATGTAAAATAAACACTCAGGGGAAGTCTGTGTATTGAATATGGATATACAGATGAATTGTAGTAATGAATGCAAGGAAAGAGGACAGGTTCAACAACCTAATGTACAGCAGATGAGGGCAAGTCAATGGAAGACAGTTGTAGAAGCAACACCAATCACATATTAATATAGTACAGTAGGGACTGCTCAGTGAAAATGTGTATTATGTGACTGTCACCTAAGGTGACATAACAATGGGGAGGAAGCCTGTGTAAGATAAGCATCATTACAAGAACAATGCAGAGAACATGTATCAGGGATATTATATACAATTACGGTAGGGTGCGTATTGTGAAGCTGTTCAAAGTGATTTGCCTGAATATGAGTTTAATCTCAGCAGAGGTCTCCAACAAGTGGGACACAGATAAAGGCTCATGGACAACAGTAAAAGAAGCACACACTATCATGGTCAATATCAGAGTAATACCAATAGTAATTCCATGTCTCTGACACAACATATGTGATTCTGAATATCAGAGATGGCTCTGCACAAACACTCTTGGACAACTATTGACATCAGCACTCTATGTGGGTAATCACACACACCATCCTGATACTTTAACATCTAGTGTAGGTGTTAGGAGGAACACTGCTATATCTGTATATGACATTATGATCAATACAGGCTAGTTGACTGGTGTGCATGGTATATATATATATATATATATATATATATATATATATATATATATATATATATATATATAATATATATGTGTGTGTGTGTGTGTGTGTGTGTGTGTGTGTGTGTGTGTGTATGATATATCGTACAATCCACACTGTCATGAATGTTACCCACGCCATCACTGTTGTCAAACAGCTATGTATGTACTGTGTGCATCACCGGAACTGGTATCACACATGCCTCTGGTATAACAACATGATGGGGGTTTCACACCATCAGACAGTAATGTTTATGCAACAAAAAGAATACCTAGGTATGAGCAATAAGATGTGTGACAAGTCACTGGGGCAAAGGTGGTGCACTGCAGTTACACATCACTGGAAGGTGTGTAGGGAGGTACATGAAGAAGGGTGCATTGGACTCAGTTACTGGTGTGATGAAGGCTGGGAACTATGGAGGTATTATGGCCTGTAATGTGGAAGTTCTTTAGCTGACAGTTTTACTATTAGAGGTAATGTATATAAGATTAATGGACATTTTTCCTGTCATACACAAAATGTTGTCTGTTTGCTACAATGTCAATTACACCCTGCATTTTATATCGGCAACACTTCTAGGAGATTAAAGCAGTGTATTAAAAATAGCAGAATCACTGATGCCCTATATAAGCATGTGAAAGGATTTCAGACACATCCTTTTAATTTTTTTTTAGTGGTTGAACAAGTCAAAAGTGATTCCCAGAGATGGATTATAGATGAGCATTTAGATAAATGTGAGCTTAAATGACAGCAGAGATTAGATGCCACAAGTGACACCTGGTTAAATGAATCTGTTTCAATTGTATCACTTTTAAGGTTAAAATATCATAATGCTAGTTTTAATTAATAAACTGTTGGTTTTAATTAATTAAATAAGATTAATGTTTTAATTTCATTTTAATTAATTAGACTGTGTTTCTTAATGACTGATTGTTGTCATGTGATTTTTACTTGCATTTAAATATATATTTTTTACTTGGTAAAATGTTCTGATGAAGTTCTGAGTATCATGGAATGAAAGCACTCAACCAAAATAAAATAATAAAGGAAATTGTTGAATTTTGTCAGTTTGTGCATACTACTAATTGTTGGATGTTCCTAGTTAGGTACACACCAAAGGGGGCATTGTACTTAATGATAGTGGGTTGGAGATCTAAGTAGATGCCAAGCAGAAGGGATCCCAGTACTGAACCCTGAGGAATGACATTAATCACTTTTTTGGTCTCTTAGGTAGTACCTGCTACTTTAAGTACCCAGGTTCTAGCTGTCATCCAGTTTGCTATTTATCTTACAACATAACAGTCTACATTTAGGCATTCAAGGTTATTTACAATGTCTGGATGTGAAATAGTATCAAAGGCTTTGGCCAAATTGAGGTACAATGCTTAAATTGCACTGCTGTCATTTACAGCTTGCATATATACATACAGTATGCAAGTGTAGAGAAAAGATTAATGACAAATGTTTGGACATACAGAAATGTAAATACATAGAAGATACAATAAGAGACAGACAGGTATGACATTTGTGGTTGTATTTGTTCTGTCTCTTACACCCATATTTATGTGTCTAGTTTAACATTTCTGCTTCTGGTATTTCACATGTGCATTTCCTGACACTAACTTATGTGTCCTTGCATTTATTTATCTTTCTGGAAGTGGTATTTTCTCTTAGAATAATGGAGTTACATAGTTTCATTAGTTCATGTATTTGTTCTGCTCATTGCATTTTTTCTTTTAGGATATTAAAATTGTTAAGCTTTTAAACAATTTGGGTAAAGCAGATGATAGATTTCACAGAAAGTATTTGAGACTTATTCTGACTCAAGTTACAGGAGTACTGTCTGCAAAACAGAAATAGACTGTAAATATTGTATCTGTAACTAACTGTATGAGTTAATAACAGTATTCTTCGCTGACTTGAATTACTTAATGATGACCTACTCTCTGAGTTTCTTTAACCCTGGAACTTCTATAATTTGCCTAGGTATGAAACCTCTGTAATATTTTATCTTAAACTTAACTGCTTGCTTAGACATGTTAACTACTTTATACACTGTACTTTTTAATCTAATTTGCTAACCGTGGAGCTTTTCTCCCTGGGCCTCCGCTGAAAATGGACATGTATCCATTCGGACTATCCCGGTCAACAAATGTAAAATAAATAAATAAAATTATCCGGGGAAGATGCACGCATGACACTTTTGCTATTATGGAGCTTAGTAAGTCCTACATGTCACTTTGTCAAACAAAAGTGTGGCATTTTCCTAATTTGTAAACTCCCCGCTAATCTTTAATATGCAGTCATTGAGGCAAATATTGCAAAGGAAAAGCACAATTTCTATAAGAAATGTGGGACAGTAGCGACAGACCATCTTACGTGACTGCGCTGAACTTTATAGCATCCGTACCAATCCAGTGTGCTGCCCTGCCACACATCAGTTTACAGACTAATCAGTGCTGCAGGAAAGGTCAGTGGTTAGGTATGAGCTGTCTTAAAATAAATCTTTAATTAATGGAATATAGACAGGAAGTACACAGGAGCTAAATGCAACATGCAGACAGTTTAGACACAGCATTGGTTTCCTTCTGTCTGCTGTACTCATGTGATGACATATGAAAATGAAATTTCCTTAAATTAATTGCAAGGTTTTGAAACTTCTAGAAGGTGAATCAGTATTTCTCCTTCTCTCTCTCTCTCTCTATATATATATATATATATATATATATATATATATATACATTAATATATATAATATATAAATAAAGCAGATGTTTGGGAGTATTGGAGAAAAGGAGAAATGCAGACAGAGAGAGGTAGACAAACTGAGATATGAACTACATTTGACTGGCAGATGTTACAACCACAGCATTGATAGGTATCAATTACATCTCCCACTTTATAATATTTACAGGAACTTAGCTGGAAACAGCATTACATGCAGTGGTGAACAGTGGTGAGACATCGGAGATGAATGTGAATTAGTAATGCTTACTATCACTTCTGTCAGTTACTGGAAATTCTCCCTATCCAAGAATTTAGTTGTTAATTCATGGACTGTCTATATTAAATTTTCATTCTGCCATGCAATGATTAAGTAAAAGATCATGTCAGTAGACCCAAAAGCATGTACATACACGTTGCTTACCAAGTTACTACAGGTGCACCAGTATATGTATCCTTTGAACCAGGGACTATACTGGACTGACTGTTCTGTACCAAATGAGGCAATTTAAGCATGTTCTGTAACTGCACCATTCCATTGCTGGGCACATGCTAAATGAGGCACCACTTGGAATCAAATTATAGAGGAGCATAAATTCATAGATTAGTACTAAGCTAACTGCCTTTGCGAGCCATTTTAAGCCTAGCCACTTATCCCTTGTGAGACTCAAGCCCTGCACCTTGTGTTTGTAATGCAAACACCTTAACCATTAGGCCACCCTCCCACCCAATAGCCATACAACCCCACCCCAGGACCCCCTGTCTCCAGAGTATCCTCAATAGTAAGGTTGAAAGAAGCAGGTTAATGGCTGCAGTGTATTAATTACTGGCTTCTGTGTTACACAATTTCACCAGAGCCTTAGCATAAATCACAGACTTTTTCTGTTCACCTGAATCAGTTTTATACCTGCAAACCCTGTACTTTTATGACAGAATGAAGTCAAACATTTATTTTTTTAATAATTCTGAGAATGTCATCAGATGATTACTAGGAGTTGGTACCACAGTGTCAGACATAGATTCAAATACTTCTAAATCTTTACCCAGGTGATAAACGAGACCTTCTATGGTGCATTCTTTTTTTAGTGTTAATTGTAGCACATGTTTTTGTAGGATAATTTGTAACTAACTGGATATGTTTACTGCAGATGTAGCTTGGTCACGATCAGCAGATTAGAAGTAATTTGCACATCTCTTTTTATGTAAATACAAAGCAACTTTACCCCAAGCCCCCAACCCCCCCAACCTTTGCAGTGTGCTGTACCTATTTAGTCATATAACTGAGTTGAATCACCTGCAAACAAGTCGTAAATCAAAGAGTCACAAAACACATTTCATAGTATTGATATTATCTACATGAAATGTGGAGCATTTTAAATAGGATTCCTCTCAATAAACATCTTTACCATGAATACCCATGGTGGTGGTGCTGCGGTAGCGTTATCACCTGATAGTAAGACGCTGTCCGGTTCGATTCTCAGTTAGAGCGTCTTCTGCATGGAGACATGCATGAATGGGCATACCTTCGATGAAGGTTGTGCATCAGGGCTGGTAACTCGGCACGTAAAAATCAACTACCAATCATTAGTGGACCGGAGTTCTGCTGTGGCGACCCCTAACCGGGAAAATCCGAAAGACACACACACACCATGAATTATATTTGTCAAATACCAGCAAACTGACAAAGCACATCACTCATCTTATTTTATGCATTATCTTAACTATATAACATACTCTGAGGTTGCAAAACCACAGGACAAGTTATAAATCAGAAAGTGATGAATTGTGGAGCACCCCTGACAGCTGAAATAAAAGCTATAGGTTTATCACTGATATTTTACAGCAGCCTCACCGGTCTATCACTCTAGCAGTGTCTGACAAGCTCTATATTTTTCCTTGATCTATACACTGATTACCTTAAGTCAGTGTTAGCCATTGGAAAGACTACTGAATTTTAAAATATCTCTCAGTACAAGGAGTGTTGTGCTCATCCAAGGCTTTCTGGGACTTACTTCTGAATAATTTAAAATTAGTATCCACATTGTTAGTTTAATAACAGAGATGAAAAAATTACATGGAGTATAAAAAACTTGCAACTGCTCAGGTGCTGTTACATAGGAAACAAAAAAGTTGCTTTCCTTCTGGAAATTTGATATCATGAAGAAAGTTTTTTTTTTTGTCTTTGATAACTCGCTATTCCCCTCACCTCTCATGGTGCTGAGGTCAATGTGGCCATCATGGCATTTGCTGTCCTCACTGATCTTTCTGCAGAGGTAGGTATGATGAGGTTGTAACTAATCAACTGTAAATATATGAATTTCAACTTGTTGATTGCTTTTTCCTCATTTGAAATTGTTGCCAGTTTTGCTACTATTACAGTTCAGTATAGTTATGTAAGTTGAACTTACCATAACAGTAGATATTGCAATGATCACTGTTGAACTAGCATTAGCCTTAGCTGCATGGGTTATATCCTGCCAAGGATATAACAGCTGGACAGATTCCAAAGCTTCAGGGCACCTTCCACATGCCAAAACTGTCAAGCAGCTTGAGCTGAGCTGACTAAAAGACAAGTTTGGGTGTGAAGCCCTTCAGAGCTTTCCTGCCAACAGAGACAGGGATGCTGAGCCTTGAGCGGCATGTTAGGAATAACAATTAATAAATGTCAGAAAGTATAACAAAGGAGGGTAGGCTTTTGAAGAAATGTATGAAAAGATTTGGCATGGAAGATATGAATTCAGTACTATGAGTTCAGAGTGAATTTACATATTATTCCCCAAGATACAAAAATTGGGCTAGGCTAAACAGAATTTACATTTCAGAGGAACATGTGCACTTTATTGAAGGTCTTAATATGCACCCAACAGTGGTGGCTGGTGACTTCAAATCAAAGGGGGAATGCAGGAGCAGATGAATGGGTGGGGTCAATGGGAAGGGGTGTGACCAACTAGAAAGGGGACTTTAATTAAATACGCTGCCCTGGGTGCCAAACTGTCATTATGAGAGTCCAATCAAGACAAAATGAAGTGTAGAAGAAAAACAATTTTCAATGCATTGGCTACATGACAGCTTATGGAAACAAAATGGTTGTGAGGCATGAAAAAATAAATTACTTTTTAAATACATTACTGGAATTCCAGTCAAAATCAAGTATAAAAAAACAAGCAGCACTCAACTCAAACCACTTCTCCTTGCACTGCAGTTCTAATTATAATTTATATTCAGTTTTATAAAAGTACCAAGCAACATGCTGAAAGTAGCAATCTCTGTGATACCCCCACTTGTAAAAATGTCTCTTATCCAAAAAAGACCTGCTGCTTGACAACAACTATCTACTTGTTTCATGGGAAAAACATGATCAAAGTAAAACATGAACAGCAAACGAAACAAGGTCAAGATAAATTGCTTAAAGGATTACTGCACAGGTTATGGACCACACACGATAGATTAGCATTCTGCTTAGTTTACAGGTAAAGCCTTCAAAGATGACTGCAAGTCTCCAGCAAATGTAGTGAGCTACTGAAAATACTATAATCCTGTCCTTTATTACAAATACTGTCATATGCATTTCAGTACCTAAGGCTTATACGTTATCTAGTTATGTAAATATTCTCTGCATGGCAATAACAAAAAGGCTTTCAATGTTGGTAATCCTTTAACAGTATGGTTATTAAAGCTTACTTGCATCTTACAATCTCAGACAAGCTTACCTGGTGGTCATTAAAGCCTTGCTACTTAAACATAGAGCAACAGGCAGTGCAACACATGCATTTTCTGAATAATAATAAACATAAATCAATAGTATAAAAATATGACAGAAAACTAGAACATTCTGCAAAATCAAGGACAAAAAAAGCCACAGTAGTACTTGCATCTACCTTGGATGGGGGGATTCTCTGCACACTTACACTGCATAACTGCTCCTTGCCTTGCTTGGACACATCCAGAGTCACTACATGGGGCAGTGGATTGCAACAAGCGTGTTACAATTTGTTATGTCTCTGGCTGAAGGTGATGGCCCTGACACATTTGTCATACCTTTCAATTTCAGAGCAAGAAATCTAAACAAAGTCATAAAATAGAAGTGGGACAAAGAACAAAAATAAGGACAATTTTTAAATATTGCTCTTATAAACTTAGAAAGATATCAGAATAGTAGGTCTTACATTAGTCTGAATTTTCTGAAGGGTATGAAATCTGAAACTCAAATGTCTGTCATTATTTTCTAACTTCAATCTTTAATGATTTGCCACTAATTTGCCAGAAAACTAAAATTTTATGAAAAACAGACCAAAAATGTGATACAAAAATATATAATAGCCACACAATACAGCTGGGAACCTATCAAAGAAGGGACACTTTTTAATATTAGTACTGTTAAGTTGAGCAGCTGATAAAATAAGAGAATCTACATGTATTTCTGAAATAAAAGTAATCTATAAATCTGATCATTACAATTATTTCTTAATCGTAAACCCTCCACATATTCCTCCAAAATTCCCATTTTGAGGAGGGATTATTAGGAAGAGAGCAACATTTTGAGCCAAAGTTGGGGACAGTTGAGAGGTTTGGATATATCTAATTCTATAAAGTGATTTATTTGTGCGTGCCTCTCAACCTCTTAATGCAAGAAATCTGCACAAGGCCAAATATATTGGGGGAATGTACAGGCAGTACTAAAAATTGCTGTTGTATAAACTTAGTTGATAGAATAACAGGTATTGCATGCATTTTTTGAAGGCTATGAAGTCTGAAATTCAATGTCTATCGTTATTTAGTGACTTCATTCCTAAATTATTTACCAGAAAAACAGAAACTTTATGAGGAACAAACCAAAAATAAGAAGCAAAAATCTATTCATTCTGTGAAAATCTGGACAGTTGAGAGTTATAGTTCAGCCGGGGCTGTCAGTGATTTTGCTACCCTTCCCCCCTTACAAAATCATGGTCAAATGGGGCCTCCTCCTGCAACCATTCCAATGTCCTATTACTTGGCTATTTCTCCCCATTTACCATAAACACTGTAATGTGCATACTGCTTTACTTTTATGATGATTTGGATTTCATTTTAAAGTTTTATTTTATATTTTACAGCACAAACAGTAATAGACATCTGCTAAACAAAGCAATGCATTCTCACAATGAAAATAGACTTAGCATTAAAACGTCTCTGCCCTTGAAACACACATTCATTGAAACAGCACTGAAACCTACATTCAAAGAAAATACATCTGGCCAGTGACATATAAAGATTAACTTTGGGCTGTTTTCAAATCATAGGCCACTTGCACATGAAACATACATGTGTTCTTTGATACACCTTCCAGATTGTATTAAAATATATTCCTTGTATAATACAGTACAGTTGTTAGAGGGCATTTTAAATTTACCATTTTGAACATTTTTCCAGTAAACAATGAAACAAAATGCATGCACCAGTAATAACAAAACTGCCAAATTCAGAACATTTCCATCATAAAAGTCTACTCAAACTTCTACAATCCAACAGTATCAGTAAATATGCACAATCTCTGCAGAAGTAAAAGTAAATAAATAATAATAACAATAAGTAAATAATTCCACATTAAAGAGATCTGTAACTAATGAAGAGGTTGCTGCTAGCAAACAACTTTATATTTCGTTGTTTCATCTAAAAATAAAGTACCTGTTGTCCTTGAGGAATACATTGCCCATGTTCAATTAAAAAAATGATAAGCTAGTAATATTGCAATAGGGAATGGATGGCAAACTGATAACAAGTTCATTGTGACTAGTTATAGCCACCAAAGAGGACATTCTCAGGACTGCAGCATCCACCCCCTTTAAAAGTACAACACAGTGCAGTATCACCAATGTATCTACATACTGTGGGAGTAGAACCCACAGCCTTCTGAATCGAAAGCAAGTATGCTACCTGTTGTGCTATTAACAATGCAGCCAGACTCAGCATAAGCAGCACTAAATTCTCTTCCCCTGAAGCTCTTAGCTCCTTGTAAAATCCACTCAACACTGAACTGTATCTCTCAACTTTGCAGCACATGAGCACAAGAAATCCGGAAAAATCCAAACTTTATTGGGGGGGGGGGAGAAAAGCCCAAAAACCAGGGACACATGTTAAACATTGCTTGTATAACCTTGGAAAGTTGCTAGAATAAAATTCTGTGCTACCGCCATGCTTTTCACTGCCAAGTCTTGAACCCAGGCACCTGTGCACTACAGTCAGAGCAACATACCACTATGCCAAATCAGCTGTTTCGTGAAAGACAGGAAGACTGAAACTTAAATGGCTATCATTTAGTGAATTCATTTCTCACCATAGCTGTCAACCTCTTAGCACAAAACACCTGGACAAAGTCAATAATGAGGGAATACAGCCCCCAAACATATTCAGTGAATTTAGTTCTCACCATAGCTCTCAACCTGTTAGCACAAAAAAACCTGCACAAAGCCAATAATGGGGGAATACAGCCCCAACAATAGGGGCAAATTTTAAATATTGATCTTATAAACTTACAAAATTGCTAGAATAAAATGTTTTGTGTTACCATGTACTTTCTGAAGAATATGAAGTCTGAAATTCAAATGTCTGAAAATCCAGAAAAAAAAAACAGATTTTATGAGGAACAGAACAAAACTAAGCTGAATGCTTTTCACAAGTGGTGGTGGGTAGGGAATTCAAGTTCTTGCTACCTGTATCCAAGGTTGAGGGTTTGAACCTAGGTTTCTCTCTAGCCACCAGTTATAGTTTACTGGGACATCACACACACAAACACACACACACACACACACACACACACACACACACACACACACACACACACACACACACACACACACACACACACACACACACACACACACTCATTAAGCAGCCATAACTCTGTTTTTCTCCAATTCTGTTCTGTTTCCGGGTCAAGCATAAATTTCTGGGGCATCTGTCAGACTGCTGCCTTCTTCTGAATCCAGATTGGTGAAAGAGCAGTCCGGATTCCAGTTTCTACTCATGCGTGCGTGAGTTTTGGGATTTTTTTAATTTTTCTTTTTCTTTTGGTTTTCAGCTGGGGGGGGGCTGCAGTCCTGTAGTCCAATAGGATGAGCCGCCACTGGCACCCAATAACTATTTCAGATCATGCACCAATAATAACTAAAATAAAAATACATTGTAGTGAAATAAAAATGAGACACTGGCGCTTTCCCACTTGTTGAAAAGGGGGGAATTTAAGGAATGGATAGTGGAAATTATTCAGGCGCTATTAGAGAAGATCGAAATTTGTTCTGAAAATATAGCTAGGAATTGGGATAAAATTAAAGTGGAGTTTAAAAATAGGGTGTAAGTAAAAGAAAGGGAGCTATGGCTAATCAGTAAGTAAAATTATTTAGAGGGACTGATAAATGTTAAAATATTGCAGAACAGGGGGATTCTCACAGAACAAGAAGAGGAGCAACTGCAGAATGCTAAGCAGAAACCAAGGGATTACCTTTATAATATTCATGAGTTTATAAAGAATTCTGTTAAACAACTGTTTTTGATAATAACTATAGAGCACAAAATCTTTTAGCACAATGATTCAAGCAACAGAAAGAAGAAAGGCAGTCATCAAGTTTAAGGAGCCTATAACAATGAAAATAACAAGAGATCCTGTAGATGTATTAGAAATATTTCAGAAATTCTATGAAAGTCTGTATAAAGCAGAGAACTATGGAAATCAAGAAAAGTATGAATGGAAATGTTTATGGAAGAATTAAATATACCAAGGTTAGAGGTAGATGAGGCTCAGTTACTAACAGGATAGGAGGAGATGAGATAAAAAAGGTAATGCATAACCAATCTCCAGGAAAGTCTCTGGGAATAGATGGTATTCCTGAGGAAGTTTGGAAGCCAGGAGGGAAAAAACTAATAAAAATCTGGAAGATTTTGCTTAACAATATTTTAATGGGAGGAGAAGTACGAACATCCTGGAAGAAAGCAGTGGTAGCTGTAATACCTAAAGAGGGTAATGATCCATCAGATCCAGCTTCATACAGGCTCATTTCAATACTAAACCATGATTATAAAGTCTTTGTGTCTCTAATGGTTAAAAATATGGGAAAAATGATGCCAAAAACTGATAGATATGGATCGATGTGTTTTTCTGGAGGGGAGGCAGACATTTGACAACATTAACAGAACACTGATGATCCAGATAGAAGTAGAATAAAAGAAAATATAACTATTGTTGGTGAGTCTTGATGCAGAGAAAACATTTGACAGAGTCAGCTGGGACTTTATAAGCAGGCCAATGGAAGCATTTGCATTCTCTGATAAAATTATAAGGTTGATTAGGAGGATATATGAGGGATCAAAGGTGAAAATTAAAGTGGGTGAGTTCCTCTCTGATAATTTCTGCTTAAGCAGAGGAACCAGGCAGGGGTGTCCTCTTTCCCCTTTATTATTGCATTATATTTAGAACCATTGGCAAAGAAAATAAGGAAATTAAAACAAAAACCTCTGAAAATGCGGACATGCTGAATGTAAAATAACTTTTATTCAACTCACAAAGCAGCTTCCTCAGTGTGTACATACAATAGTAAAAACCCAAACCATATTTAAACAGTAAAATCATGTGGCACAGCCAATCAATTACCTAATAATTTAATTATATATAAAAAAGCTTAAATAGTCTCATCCATAAAACAATACAATAAAATACAATAATATTTTTGTAAAATATATACAAAATATTAGGATATGTATAGACCATAAACAATAAAATTTCTAGCAACTATTTCAACAACATTTGTTTCTTTCTTAATATTGGTTTCAAATTTAGTGCTGTATTCAACCCTGGTGTGTGGTCGGCATCCAAACGTAAAATCCATTCATATTCACATATTTCAAGTATATTATTTATATCTCCTCCCCTTATGTTTTTATTCTTTTGACTAATCACTTTAAACACAAACCTATGGTCAGTCTCTTTCTCTTTGATATGCTTTGCCAGAGTATTGTTAAGCACTTCTTTTTACAAAAAAATATTATTGTATTTTATTGTATTGTTTTATGGATGAGACTATTTAAGCTTTTTTATATATAATTCAATTATTAGGCAAATGATTGGCTGTGTCACATGATTTTACTGTTTAAATATGGTTTGAGTTTTTACTATTGTATGATCACACTGAAGAAGGGCTTGCCTGAAAGCTGCTTTGTGAGTTGAGTAAGTTATTTTACATTCAGCGTGTCTGCATTTTCAGAGTTTTTTTTTAGTTTATTGTTTGTTCTCTGAAGCGGTTTACCATAGTGCTGTCCATTTATTTTGTGGTTCTAAAGAAAATAAGGAACTCAGAAATTCAAGGATATAATTGATATAGTAGTCAAGAAAAGTTGTCTCTATTTGCAGATAATATTATTCTATGCCTGATAAAACCAGAAAACTATATTACAGTGCTGTGGTACATTTTGAGACCATTTCAAATCTTTTTTGGGATACAAAATTAATGAAGCTAAAACAAAGGCAATAGTGGTAAATTATGTACCCACACATGAATTGGTTAAGCAATATCTATACTTATGGGGACATAATAAAAATTAAGTATTTAGGAGTATGGATTAAAAATTATTTCAGTGTGGCAGCTAAGGATATGTGGGAAGAGACTATGCAAAAGATAATACAAAAACTGAGAAAGTAGAAGCCTTGTTGTATGGATATGGGTAGTAAGATACAAGCAGATGTATCTGTTCAGATTTTTGCATCATATTTTTAGTCTGTTCCTCAGAAAATTTGAGGTTTTCTGGCAAATCACCAAAGATTGAAGTAACTAAATAATGACATACCTTTAAGTTTCAGGCATCATATCCTTCAGAAAATGCATGCTAAAACGTATCCTTTTATTCTCTCAACCTTCTAATTTTATAAGAAAAATATGTAAAATCCGCCCCTATTTTTAGTCCTTTGTTCTCCCATTATTTTAGACTTTGTCCAGATTTCTTGCACTAAGAGGTTGAAAGGTATGGCAAGCAGTGGAAATGTTTTTAGTCCCTTTAATTTTATACATAGGTCAGGCATGGTTTTATCAACCAGAGGAGACGTTGTGAAAGAAATTAATAAAGAGCTGAAGGATTTTATCTGGGAGGGGAAGACCAGAAGATTCAAGTAGGATAAGCTGATTCTTCCAATAGAACAAGTTGTACTGGGATTACCCAATGTAAAGGGGTATTTCAAAACTAATAGTTAAGCCTCCTGTACATAGCAGAACCTGAAACCTATAATTCAAAGTGGAAAGGGAGAATGGTGAAATGGGGGGAAGCTCAAGAAACATGGAGAGACTGGGATTTTGAATGCAGACCTTTAAGGGGAATAGCAATAATCATACAAGCTATATGCATATAGTAACAGAAAGTATTCTAAAAAGTAAATCAACTTGGGAATGGAGAAAAGAGATTCTGTCAATAGGAATGACTGCCATTAGGGAAACAGATAAGAGGAAAGTGTGGGGGGCTGGAATTTATTGGAGAAAACTGGCAAAAAAGCCAAGGTATTGGGAGAAAATAACTAGAGAGGGAAAGATGATAGAATGGGAAGATACCAAGAATTTATTAGGACTGTAGGATAAAGACTGCCTTCCACATCAATGATTGATATCAGAGTATAGGCAAAAAGAAAGAAATAGGGGGGGGGTCCTAAGTGAAAGACCAGCAATGGTAGAGTTTTTAGTAGAATCTAGAACAGAAGCTTCTGTTAAAAAAGGAATAATTAGTATAGCATATAAAACATTGCATAATAACTATAAAAATCAATCAGGGGAGGTTAGAAAGGATTTGGATGAGAGATTGGATAAGTAATTCACAAAGAAATGATGGGGGATATATGTATGTCTCCCAAATATGAAACAAAATCTAGAAGATTTAGGATTTTTGCTTGGAAATGTTTACATAGATATTTTGCTACTCTAAGTAGACTCCAGAGAATTTTTTCTCAGGTAGACAGCAAATGTTGGAGGTGTGGTAGGGAAAAAAGAGGTAATTGGGAACATATTTTCTGGGAGTGTAATGAGTTGGCAGACTTTAAGGATTCTCTGCAGACTGCTCTGTCAGAGATACTGGGTGAGCAAGTTGGTGTAATCGGAAATTATTTTTTTGAGTTATGATATAAAATTGGAATTGCCTAGACATCCTAATAAATGTTCAGTTCACACCCTGGCATAAAAAACACACCAAAAGAAAAAACAAGGGAAATGGAGGGATGGAATGACTATCGCAGCAGTGATCATTCGAACATCTACTGTTATGGTAAGTTCAACATACACAACTGTATTATGTTCTTCATATTGATAACTACTGTAGTAGCCTTAGCTCTATGTGCAGATTACCATAGCTAACTATATTTGGGAGGTGGAAGGAGAAATGACCGGGAGTCATTGGAAAATGGTCCTAGCAAAGCTTGATCTAGCCACATAAATTAATAAAGAGCTGAAGGATTTTATGTGTAAAAGTAGGTACAGAGGACCAAGTAGTAACTTCTAGAATACTTCTAGAAACCAACTCTTTCCAAAAAGTTAAAGATGAAACCAAGGCCCTGGTAGAGTGGGCCTTGACCCTGCCTGGAATAGATTTGACATGGTGGTTAAAACAAAAAGTAATAGCCTTAGTCAACCATTTGGAAATAGTCTGTTTTGACACAGGTTGTTCTTTCTTTTTACCTTCACATGAAATGAACAACTAGAGTGAAAGATTTAGTTGTGTCAATGTAGTAACTGAGTTTTCTGTGGACATCCAAGGTATGGAGTATCCTTTCTCCCTCATTTTTGGGTTCAAGAAAGAAAATGGGAAGATGGATATTTTGGCTTAAAGTAAACCTAGATAGATAGCACTTTAGACATAAAAGAAAGATTAGTTCTCAGAGAAGCCCTATCCCCATGGAAGCTGAGGTTAGGCACACCACAAAAGCACGCAACTCAGATAACCTTCTTGCAGAGGTCATAGCAATTAGTAAAACTATTTTTCATGTTGAGAACCTCAAGTCATCCAGATTAGCAGGCTCATTTGGAGCAAGTGTTAGCTTTTCTAACACAAAATTAAGAACTCAAGGACAGGTTTCAGTTTACATGGAGGCCTCTTATGCAAAACCCCTTTCAAGAACATTTTGACATGAGTCTGCCTTGAAAGTGGATAGATGAACCTTGATAATGGAGTAAGAAAGGCCATAGGAGAGTAACTCGAACAAATATTGTAAAACTGGAGAACAATGAGCCCTGAATGGGTGCTGGTTATGTTGTTGGCACCAACTAGAAAACCTTTCCCATTTGCTAATATATGATTTTCTAGTAGCAGGTTGTATCCCCAGAAAACAAATGCCTAAAAGTAATTAAGACCACATCATCCAGACAGTCAGTTAAAGATGACTGATGTTGAGGTATACCAAACACCCCTGTTCTTGTGTGAGTAGATTTATTCTGTGATGAAACTTCTGGCAATTGCCCCTTGACATTTCCAAAAGAAGGGAGAACCTTGTTTGCCTGGGCCAGAAGGGAGTCACCCCTGGATATTAGTGAAAAGGCAGACAGGAACATTCCTGTCCAAAGAAAAGAAAAAGCATTGTCTTCCAGGCCTTCTTGCATGGAGACCTGAAACATAATTTTGCCAGTTGACTGTTCAGAGAGGAGGCAAAGAGGTATACTTGAGGAACTCACTACAGATGGATCAAATCTTGGAAGATGTCCTCATCTAGTTTCCATAAATGAAGGTCTGTCCTGTTTCTGCTCAGATTGTCTGCCACATAGTTTTGCTCTGACGGAATATAGAATGCCTGTAGAGTGAGAATGTTCTGTGAAGCTATATCCCAAGTTAACATGGTTAATTTGCAAAGAGGGAACACCCTTTGTACCCCTTGCTTGTTGATGTACCACATGAGTGTGGTATTGTCTGTAACCACTTGAAGAGGTCCCTGGGACCAAAGATGGTCCAGAGGGTTCAGTGCCTTGATCAGGGCAGTCATGTACTTCATATTTATGTGTTTGCATCTGTCCTTGGTGTACCACACCCCATGCACTTTTATCCCTCTTGTAACTGCTCCTCAAGCAAAGTCTGAAGCATCTGTAGAGACTGACTGCTTTGGAGCAGGGAGGGAGAAGGGGATACCTGCATTTAAGGATATCTGTTGTTTCCACCAAAAGATTTTTCTTCTGACAAACCCCAGTACTAAGATCTGAAAAGATAAAGGGTGTTGATGCTGGGACCAAAGAGATTTCAGATACCACTGTATATTACTCATGTGGAGTCTTGCCAGGGGAATCATGAGAATCATAGATGCCATAAGACCCAAATTCCTGAGGTATTCCCTCGCAATGACTGAAGTCTGAGTGGAAACAATTAGAAATAGAGCTAAATAAAGATCTATGTTTTTCCTGTGGAAGAAAAGCTCTTTGAACTGAAATGTCTAGCCAACATCCCAGGAGCACAATTCTGTGTGATGGAGTCAAGAAAGACATTTAATGTTTTCTTGGAATCCCAGCTTGTGCAAGAAATCTCTCATCCAAGAGAGAGGGATTCCTGACATTTTGAAATTG
Source organism: Protopterus annectens (assembly GCF_019279795.1). Classification (NCBI taxonomy): domain Eukaryota; kingdom Metazoa; phylum Chordata; order Ceratodontiformes; family Protopteridae; genus Protopterus; species Protopterus annectens. The sequence goes on along the minus strand of NC_056743.1, from coordinate 623,438,023 downwards.
GTTCTGCAAAGAAAAAAAATCATCTAAATATGGAAAATGTGGATACCCTGTAGCCTGCAAAGAGCTATAACTGGAGCTAGACACTTTGTGAACACTCTTGATGCAGTGGATAGTTCAAAGGGTAAGGCAGAGAACTGAAAATGTGATCCAGATACACACCATCTTAATAAATGTTTGAAGTCTGGATGAATAAGGATGTGATGAAAAGCATCTTTTAAGTCTAGTCTTACCAGGAAATTTGAAAGAGGATGAAGAGGTAACAGGTTGTGAAGAGTCATAATTTTGAATGTGGGCATTTTCACAAACAGGTTTAGGAAAGAAAGATCCAGAACTAGTCTCCAAGCATTTTATTTCTTTGGCACTAGGAACATCCTTGAATAAAACCCCTTCCCCACCTGGGATGGAGAAACTAGTTCTGTCACTCCTTGGGAAACAAAAGAGTCTGATCTTCAGGAAAAGGAGTGACCCTCTGGAAAGGATAAACTTCCTCCGATTGCCATCTGTAACCCTGATGAATAATTTTCAGAACCCATTTGTCTGAAACAATCTATTGCCAAAGAGAAAAATGTAGGTTCATACTTTCTGGAAGAGAAAAGGAGCCAGGGTGGGAGGGGTCAGAAGGTCTCTTGAATAGTCATTCAGACTTTTTGGACTGTACTTTGTTTTGGGAGGTTTGACAAATCTCTTTGGAACTTTTTTGCCACTTCATCTTAAATTTAGCACTACATCCACCTACCACCCCAACCACTTCCCTTAAAGGCACACCACTCTCCTATAATATTCTAGCATGTCGAGTGGTAGATTGCTGGCATTTTCTCCTGCTCAGCTGGTTAATCTGGGAATCTTGAGACAATACTATAATTGTCTCATGTACACAGACAACCCTCTCCTCCTCCCACCAAACACAAATACATGTGAGATATGCAACTATATAGCCAAACTGGAGGCTGAACTCTCTCAACTCAGGACTGGCAAGACCAGACAGGAGGAGAAGGTAACCACACACACAACAAACCCAGTCACACATAGACCTACCCCAACTGCAAATCAAGCACATAATAACACAAAAACATACTCAGAGGCTCTATTAAAAAACTTACCAAAACAACAGAGGCTCCCAAAGCAGACACCCAAAAATCCACCACCTCAAAACATAACACATGCAACACATACTTCAATAAATCGGTGTGTCAATAAATCACAGCCCTTAAGGCCAAACACTATGCCTGATACACTAGTGATAGGTGACTCTATAGTCAGACACACTGACGTCCCACTTACCAGGCTGAGCAAGGAGAGGGTAATGGTAAGCTGCCTATCGGGGCTAGGATCCGCCATATAACACACGCACTCAGGTCACTCAAAAGCACGTACAAATATGACTCCGTCATTGTCCATGGCGGCGTGAATGACCTGAGACGTACCTCCTTGGTCTACATGAAAAGAGACATAGAGGAGCTCTCTGATTATGTAGCCCAGGCTGGTATGACCCTGACCCTGAGCAGCATCCTGCCCTCACCAAGAATGATGCCACAATACAAGGACAAGATGATCAGCTTTAATAATTGGCTCAATTACTGGTGTCATTCTAGGGGGATCCAGTGTCTGTCTGCTTGGGATGACATGCTGGACAAGCCACACTGCTTCGCAAGGGACGGCTTGCACCTGTCACCACTGGGCTTCCGGATATTGGCTAGGGCTCTTGCCATCCCCATAGTGCCTTTTTTAGGCAAGGCTCAAAAGATGAACCCACCTCCTTAGAAAACAAAAATGGAAAAAGATTAAGGGTAATGCTGCTCAACGCCAGACGTCTGAATCTCAAGATGCAGGCTCTCGAAGCACTCCTCAGTATGGAGAACATTGATGTCTGTGCTGTAACCGAGACCTGGTTCAAGGCTCCTGAGAGCACCCCAGTGCTACCAGGCTTTACCTCGTATCATGCTTTTCGGCCCCAAAACCCGGGCCGAACCACAAAGGGAGGGGGAGTGTCCATATTCATCAAGGATACCCACACCTCTAGGTTAGTGGCAACTCATGAAGCATCAGAGACCATCCAGGTGCAGCTAACCATAGGCAAAACTGCTATACAACTGGTTGCATGTTACAGACCACCCTCCCAATCTCAAGAACCCCACTCAGCCTTCCTGAAGACATTGGAAGATATGAATGTCTCACCAAATACCATCATATTGGGAGACTTCAACTACCCTAACATAGACTGGGTGCACTATTCTAGCCCTAAAACCCTAGCCCAAAGGTTCCTGGAATTCATAAACTCAAATGCAATGGAACAGCTAGTCACCTCTCCCACAAGGGGGGATAATATACTAGACCAGATCATCACAAACATGGGGACAAAATGCTCCACACCGGAAGTATTGCCCTCACTGGTGAGATCTGACCACAAACTAATCACCCTGGATATACATTTACCACCTCCACCCCCAGCACAAAAGACTACAGTGAGAAACTTCTCAAAAGCCAACTTTACACTTCTCAAGACTGAGATGGTATCATTTAAGCCCACAGGGCCAATGGAAACCACATCCCACAATGCTGAATCCTACACAAATGCTTTCACGGACATCTCCAAGAATGCATGGATCATGCAATCCCAAATAAAACCAAGACCCTCTCCACCAAAGGAAAGCGTCCTGTCTGGTGGACCCCAGCCATAAACAAATTGTATAACAAAAGAAGGAAGCTACTGCAAGACAGAGCAAAATCCCGTAAAGGGAAGGCATCTCTGATCAGCACTAGTAGAAAGCTACGTTCTCTCATAAAAATATCCAAGGCCAACTTTGAGAGAAAAATCGCCAAGGACACTAAAGATAACCACAAGGCATTCTTCAGTTATGTTAGAAACCTGGGCGGAAACAATCAGATATGCTCAGAGTTAGTACACAACGACAAAAAATTTACCGAACCCACAGATATTGCCAACATCCTGGCAGACAGGTTCAGTGCAAATTTCTCCCCTCCCTCACCTCCAAAAGAAGAAATACTCATCCCAGCTGAATGTAACCTCCCTGTCATCTCTGATGTCCAGGTGAGAACCGCCCACAGCAAAGCAAAAAACACAGCATCTATGGGACCTGATGGTATCCCTGGCTGCATGATACGTGAACTCCAAGAGGAGCTAAACCCGCATATAAAAATGTTATTTAACCTTAGCCTTACTACAGGATATGTACCTGAACATTGGCGTACAGCAACAGTGGTCCCACTCCACAAGGGAGGCTCCACTACAGACCCTGGGAACTACCGCCCCATAAGCTTGACCAGCCTGGTTTGCAAAGCTATGGAAAGAATTATTATGGAACTCATAAACAACGACACTTGATCCCACCCAGTTCAGCTTTGTAAAGGGCAGATCCTGCCTTTTGAACCTGGTTGACTTTTTCGAAACAGTCACTAGAGCCATTGATGAGGGCAAGGCAGTCCATACAGCCTACCTGGATTTGGCTAAAGCCTTCGACACAATACCCCACTCGGGGATCATAGATAAGCTAAACAGCTTAAATGTAAATCCATATGTCACAAGATGGGTTGCAAACTGGCTAAAGAACAGAACCCATAAAGTCAAGATTGCGGGAGCCATGTCAGACTCAAAACCAGTCACAAGTGGTGTCCCACAGGGCTCTGTCCTGGGACCCCTCTTGTTCGGCATTTACTTCTCAGATGTGAAAGCAAACATGGGAGGGTTGTGGCTGACAAAGTTCGCAGATGACTGCAAACTAGGCGCCATAGTCGATACACCAGCTGACACATACACCCTAAAGAAAGGCCTCACCGAAACGGACAACTGGTGCCGGAATCACGGCCTTAAACTGAATGCCAAGAAATGTATAGTCATCCCCTTTGGGAAAAACAAAATACCCACAAATTATCACATAGACAGTAACCCACTGAGTACCGAAAAAGTAATCAGAGACCTGGGGACCCAAGTTGATAGTGACCTCTCATTTGACACCCACGTTGCCAAAGTGGTTAGAAAGACTTTCTACCTTGCCCACCTTATCATGAAGGGGTTCACATCCAGATCAAAGGAGGTCATCGTGCCCCTGTACTCCTCCCTTATCAGGCCCATGATTGAGTACAATGCCCCATTTGGTATGTATCTCACCCGGCACTTACAACAGCTGGAGAGACCCCAGAAGTACCTCACCAAGAGGATCAAGGATCTCCAACATATGTTATATGCTGCTAGGCTAAAGAAACTCCAGCTCTATTCAGTAGCATACCGCCGGCTCAGAGGTGATCTGTGCTTGACGTGCAAGGCCATATCCAACCAGGAATTGATGGACATGCTCCACCTCAAAAAATCAAAATCCATAATAATCACGAGAGCCGAAGATTTAAACCTCAGTACAAACATGAATAGAACATGCTGGAGGGACAGATTCATAACTCAGAGGCTTCCCATACTCTGGAACAAAATCCCAGTCCATGTTAGGCAGAGCCCCTCATTGACTCTCTTCAAGAGAAATCTTGACGAGTGGATGGGAGATCGTAGGTTTACCCTGGGGGTCACTCCTGTGTCACTACTTAACAGAGGCACAGTAAACTAATTTTAATAAGTGAGGGGGTCTTCAATGTGTCACTACTAGACAAAGGCACAGTATTCTAAATTTATCCTATACACCTTAGTACCACTACATGGGGTGGCGAAAGCCACATCTCTAGGGCTAGGCTTGCAAATGCCCCAGGGCAGATAGCCTAGTACTAAACTATGAAACTATGAAACTATGTCTGTTTACCTGAATTCTGTTGAGACTGTTTATTCTATATTTTGCCAAACATAGATGAGGGGAAAGAAAATCCCTTGGACAATTTGAAAAAGAAGGGCTGAAAAATCTTTGAGATTCCCTGGATCATCTTGCCCCTTTCATCACACTTTTAGATCATCTCTGCAGCAGAGGGGCCAAACACTAAATCTTAATCTAAGAAAGAATTTGAATTTAATATCTCATTCTTATATTATCTGAGATGTTCTGGGAAGACAGCCAAACAAACCTCCTTAAACCAGCACCATAGCCCAGAGCCCTGGAAGAAGTATCAATAGAGTCAAACACACAGTGTAATAAGTAGTGACTTATGCAACGGAAGAATCTAAGTTATTTTAAACAATTTTTCTTCACAAGAGGAAATTGTGAAAAAAAGCATTCCTTATACTTTCACAACTTGTCAGAACAAACTTTAACATATGAGCCTGAAAGTTTAAAATTTTGAAATTCTAAGCTGCAGAAATACACACTTTTTCCCTATACTTATCAATAATTTTTCCATCTTTAATAGAAAGAGTAGGATGGGAATTAAATAACGGCTTAGAAGCAGTAGGATCAACTTAAAGCTATAGTGGCTGATTCAGGTTTGGAAATGGTGTGTAAAATTGAAAATACTGACAGCTGGCTGAGTATAATGAAAATTTCAGACAGTAAGACACATATCCTGTAAAGCAGACAGGACCAGATGAATGGGTGTAGGTTCTGGAAAATCCTTCTTTAACAACACATAGTATTTTCTAAGGGACTGAAAAACCTCAGTGTTCTCCCACTGAAAACACTGGGACATTCTACTAATCGTATCAGAGAAAGAGAAATCACCCACAGGGAGAATCAGAAACTGAACTCTCTGCTGAGTCTGAATCAGAAATCTGAGGATAAAACCCTGAATCTGTCCCTGCATCTTCCTGTTCAGCTTCAGAATTTTGAGTCTCTTTAGGAACAGAGGGCTCCTTCTTTCTTTTACAAAAAACTGCTTTACAGGAAGGATCAATAGCCTTAATTAAGGTGAAGTTCAGGGAAGAGTTGAGACAGGCACTGGGTGGCAGTAAAGAGTTACCAGATAGCTGGGCAGCCACAGCAGAGGTGGTAAGCAAGACAGCTAGAAAGGTGCTTGGTGTGACATTTGGACAGAGCAAGGAGGACAAGGAGACCTGGTGGTGGAATGAGGAAGTACAGGAGAGTATACAGAGATTGAGGTTGGTTTAGAAGAAGTGGGATTGTCTGAGAGGTGAAGATAGTAGACAGGAGTATAAGGAGATGAGATATATGGTGAAGAGAGAGGTGGCGAAAGCTAAGGATAAGGCGTATGGTGAGTTGTATGAAAGGATGGACATTAAGGAGGGAGAAAAGGGCCTGTACCAATTGGCTAGACAGAGGGACTGAGCTGGGAAAGATATGCAGCAGGTTAGGGCAATATAGAATAACTAGAGAAATGCACTCACAAGCGAGGAGAGTGTGTTGAACAGATGGAAAGAGTACTTTGAGGGGCTGATGAATGAAGAGAATGAGAGAGAGAGAGAGAGAGAGGTTGAATGATGTGGGGGTAGTAAATCAGGAAGTGCAGTGGATTAGCAAGGAGGAAGTAAGGACAGCTATGAGGACAATGAAGAATGGAAAGGCTGTTGGTCCAGATGGCATACCTGTGGAAGCATGGAGGTGTTTAGGAGAAATGGCAGTGGAGTTTTTGACCAGAATTGTTTAACAAAATCTTGGAAAGTGAGAGGATGCCTGAGGAGTGGAGAAGAAGTGTATTGGTACTGATTTTTAACAATAAGGGCGATGTGCAGAGCTGTAGTAACTACAGAGAAATACAACCACAGCATGAAGTTATGGGAAAGAGTAGTGGAAGCTAGGTTAAGAAGGGAGGTGATGGCTAGTGAGCAGCAGTATGGTTTCATGCTGAGAAAGAGCACTACAGGTGCAATGTTTGCTATGAGGGTGTTGACGGAAAAGTATAGAGAAGGTCAGAAGGAGTTGCATTGTGCCTTTGTGGACTTAGACAAAGCATGCCTAGAGAGGAGTTGTGGTATTCTATGAAGAAGCTGGGAGTGGCAGAGAAGTATGTAAGATGGGTACAGGATATGTATGAAGGTAGTGTGACAGTGGTGAGGTCAGCGGTAGGAGTAATGAATGCTTTCAAGGTGGAGGTGGGATTACATCAAGGATCAGCTCTGAGGCCTTTTTTATTTTCAGTGGTGAGGGACAGGTTGACAGATGAGATAGACAGGACTGCCCATGAACTGTGATGTTTGTGGATGACATTGTGAGAGTAAGGAACAGGTTGAGAAGACCCTGGAGAGGTGTAGATATGCTCCAGAGAAGAGAAGAATGAAGGTCAGCAGGACTAAGACAGAATATATTTGCTTGAATGAGAGGGAGAAGAGAAATGGTATGGATGCAGGGAATAGAGTTGATGAATGTGAATGAGTATAAATACTTGGATTAAACAGTTCAGAGTAATGGTGAGTGTGAAAGAGAGGCGAAGAAGAGAGTGCAGGCTTGGTGGAGTATATGGAGAAGAGTGTCAGGAGTGATTTGTGACAGACAGGTACCAGTAAGAGTGAAAGGGATTGTCTACAAGATGGTAGTGAAACCAGCTATGTTATATGGGTTGGAGATGGTCGCACTGTCAAAAAGACAGGAGTCAGAGCTGGAGGTGGCAGAGTTAAAGATGTTAAGATTTGCATTGGGTGTGATAAGGATGGACAGGATTAGAAATGAGTATGTTAGAGGGTCAGCTCAGGTTGGACAGTTTGGAGACAAAGCCAGAAAGGTGAGAGTGCATTGGTTTGAACATGTGGTGAGGAAGGATGCTGGGTATATTGGGAGAAGGATGCTAAGGATGGAGCTGCTAGGTAAGAGGAAAAGAGGAAAGCCTAAGATAAGGTTTATGGATGTGGTTAGAGAGGACATGCAAGTGATTGGTGCGACAAAGCAAGATGCAGAGGACAGGAAGAAATGGAAACAGATGATCTGCAGTTGTGACCCCTAATGGGAGCAGCTGAAAGAAAAAAGAAGATCAATAGCCTTAATTAAACCCTGAGCCAGTCCCAGTAAACTACTACTATCCAAATAAATTTGAGGAGGTGTAGATACATGCTTTGTTTGCTGTTTCTTCTTGACAGGAAAAAATGGAGTCCACCATGTTACTTATGGCAGCTGCTGCTTCTCAGGGGTTCTGACACACCAGGGAAACTTTCCCTGCCCCCTCACTCCAGACTGACAAAAGTGGCTCTCCCTTGCCCACTGAGGGGACTCCAACAACTGCAGATAGGGTTGCCACCCCTCCGTTTTTTTACGGACTATCTGGAAATCAAACTGATTCTCCGGTAGTCTGGAAAACACTGTACAAACTCCGGTATTCTGCTTCAGAAAGGAAGCAGACTATCGGAGTTTGTAAATCGGCTGATTTACTATGCTTTTTTTTACAGAAAAGCATAGTAAATCAGTCGAAAGCAGGCAGCTGGAATGAAAAAAGAGGGCGTTCCCTGCCGAGTGATGTCATCGCAATGTCACAAAATGGGTGGAATGTGGGTGGGAGAGGGGGTGGTGTGGGCGGGGTTACTGGTAATGCGAGGGGTGTGGCTTTACTCTGGTTTTAGCCAGGAAGGAAGGTGGCAACCCTAACTGCAGAGAATGTGGCTAACCCCTTTCCATAGTGGCTGTAGGTGCTACACCAGAGGGATCCAGGTTAAAAGATGAGTGGTCTGAGGTCCAACAAACTGAGCCAACAGGGAATCACCCACCTGCAGCTGAGGTAAATTGCTATCCTGCTGTGGTGGCAAAGGCTGTTTGCTTAACTTTTTCTTTTTGTGGCAGGAAAAAGGACCAGCAGTGGGACCAGCAATCTGTTAGATGTTCAAGTCAAAAATGGTGCCTCTTTCACATGGAAGACAAGCAGCAGAAGCTGGTAAAACTACCAGCCCACATAAGTTACTTTTCTGACAGAAAAAAAACACAGTAAAAAGCACTTTAAAACACTATCACAGCTCCACAATGGAAAAATAAACACAATTTCTCCACAGAATATATGTTTACAGTAAGTTTACACTATGTTTGAACTGACAGAAAAAACAAGTGCTCAGTTTATAAGAAAATTAAAGTCTTGAGATAGCCTGTTAAAACACAACACTCTTTCCTGAGGAGGAAAGTAATAAAAATACAATAAATTTAAGAAAATGAAGTCCCCCCCCCGCCAAAGGTAAATTATTTGCCCAGCTAAGGAAAGCAGAAGCTGATTGTCAGTCCTCGCAAGCCTCAGAGGAGTGCCCTCTTTGGCTGCAGTAAAGCTCTGAAGGGCTTTACACCCAAGCTTATCATATAGTCAGCTCATTGTGAGCTGATTGACAGTTTGGGGTCGTGGAATGTGTCTTGAAGCTTCAGCAGCTGGCCAGCTGTTATATCACAGGCAGGATATAACTCATATAGCTAAGGCTACTGCAGCAGTGGTCAATGTGAAAAACATCAGCAATGATACTCATTTCTCTGTGGTTGTACAGTCATAACTTAAGATAGGATGCAAGGCAACTTGCCCGTGCAAAAATTGCTTATTTTAGTGTTTTGTTTTGTTTTTTTGAGTTGAAGATTTGACTAATGTTAATCAGGCTGGAGCTTCATCCAATAATTACTTAGAGTCCTGTAGTGGAATCACAAAGGTGTTATTCAACATGTTTTATAGACACAAACTAAATCTAATACTGCATTGTTCTGAGTTTTATTTTCTGTTTGTTGCACCTTGTATTTTAACTAAGACATGTCTGATAAGAGTCCAAGTGGTTCATTTCATTTACTGGTAAAATTAAATCAAATAAAATAAAAAGCATATGATTCAAAACATTATCTGGCATCTATTTTTGGACTGTTATGTGCCATGGCAGAGATTAACCTATATATAATATTTAGAAGAATTAGTCTGATTTACTTCCATCTTTGATTCAGAGTAAATTTTTGTCACTGCAAAAGAATCTGCTTGGGAACTTGAACATACCAATAGCTTTATAGTAAAAATATTTACTAAGTTATTTCATGTTTTCATATTTAAATGGTTCAGTCACAGGCAGTACATAGTGAACATATCAATAGATAGATATCACTGAAACAACAGTGTGTTTGAAATGTTTTTAAACTAGTATATTTTTTTACAGATCATGACATAGAATAATGGAGTCAAAATGATTTTTCTCTGAAGATTTGGTTTACATTTTCAGCAGAGCTGTTAGTCCCAGAATCTTTCTGGTATAACCACTTCAGACAAGGCCAATCAGCACAGAGCTTAGAAAACAACAATGCAGGTCTGTAGCCTAGTAAACCTTGAAATTCTCTTGTAAACTTGACACCAAGATCATTACTTCTCTTAGCAAAGGCAAATGGTAATCAATGCTTGTTTTGAAAACATAAAGCTGTTTATAAACATTTATTTTAGCAGATTTATTTGTAGCAGACAGAAAGATGACATATGAGCTTTATTTCACAGCCGTGGTAGATAGCAAAGGCTGCTAGGAGCTGTCATTTCCCTTCCTGTTAACTTTAGATAGATTTGTCACTTAATCCTGCTGTACCAGATGTTGAAATGTACTATGTAAAATATACTGGAGTACACAAATCTTTGTAGCTTATTACAGTACTTTTTGTAGAAAAAAGTTCGGTTTTACAGGTAAGAAATAGCATCCTTTTTGAGAAAACATTATATTTTATGCAAAACATTTCAGTAAGAACATGCGTTAACATTTTACATTGTCAGGCAACAATCTGGCTAACTTTAAATTTCCTGACATTTTATTTAGGAACAATTGTCAATGCACTTTTATCCAAGCCAAAATAATACAGGCTGCAAACATAATGCCATTGTTTTCAGTTAATAAATAAATAAATGAGGGCCAGTTAGTAAAGGCCTTGTGCTAAGTTATTGATTCAGGCATTTAAAGAATGTGAGATAGTAGTCACGGCTCAGGGTAAGGTGTCTCACAAAGATGAGGTGGCAAATCTCAGACATTAAAGGACACTGACTTAGTTTACACTAATGTCTCTATTGCTCCATGTATCCAGAAATACAGATGGTTTGCTAGCTATGCTGTGAGTGTGTGAATAAGGAAATTCAGTATACATGTCTGTGCATTAAAACTACAGTAGTCCCCTGACAAAGGCACAGCTGAATGATTAAGCATACATTATCTGGGAGACATAAATATCATGCTATAGCAATGCCTGGTCATATCTTGATAAGTGATTCTAGGGCATATATCTCAACCATCCATCTCCACATCTCCAGATTGTGGAGCACTACCTCTCACAATGTGACTACAATTAGTAAACTCACAACATGATTAACATTTTCTTCATACTTAAAAAAGGTATTTTGCTGAACATATGTGATTCTGTGATATGATATTTATATTTGTTAAAAAAAGTCAACAACTGTGTGCCAAATCCTTTCAGCATGGAACAGCATGGAATATATCATTTTTAAGACTCAAGAAACATTCCTCATAGTCTGCCACAGTTGAGAGGTATGCTGTGGACTTCTCCCTACCAACTGAATTGAATTGCATTCTTGTGATAGTTTAGTGTTTTGTTCCTCCCTCCCTATAATACATCTGCAGCCCTTGTAATTGAAGTAAACAATGTAATCACATCTGTAAGCATGTGTCCATACCACCAATTAATACTGTAGCATTTGGTAAGTGTGAGTCTCTCCTGACCATAAATATTCTTGGTCCTCACATTTGTCTTTGATTCACATACTGAATAATGTAAGAGTGGGTAACTGATGCAAATACTCCAACCCCCATATGAAAATAATGTAATAATAAGCAAGACTCTCTTCCATTTGCCCTTAATCCCCATATTTAATTACAGCAACATACAAGGCTTCAATACTGTTTCTTGGTCACCTGTCCTGAAAATGTATGAGGAAAGCAAATGGTTTTCCCAAAATGTCATGAATCCTCATACTGTAGTCATATTGATAAATATAATATGACAGATGTCTTCTCATGAACAAGATTGCCTTTATTATTTTAATGCACATTAATTTTATTTAACAGAAAAAGTTCCACAATACATGTAAAACTAGCAACATATCCTGCCAATAGAAGCTACATTATTCACATGGAAAGTGAAGCATAACAAATACGGTAGAAGTTGAGCTCATACAGACTTAGCCACTTAATATTCTTATGCTGAAGTATTAGATTCTGCTGGACAGGCAGATGCAGTTTTGAGGCACATAAGATCCTTATCAAAAGACTAGACATTATTAGCCAAGACTAGCTCTGAGCACTCAAATTTTAAAACTCTTCTCCAATCTCGCCTCCTTTCAAAGTGTAAATGTTCCTGTCCCCCTACCACATAAACTCTTTAACACCATCTCCCATGCACCATATACCTCAACCTTCCATCACTGTGCTCTTACCCTTTGCCTCTACTTCACCCCCTACCCTATAATTCATAAACTTCCCCCAACCCACTCCCTTTCTCCACTATATACCACCTTTTACCTCTCCCACCTCACCTTCTTCTCTCTGTCCTCTCCTCATATTTCTAACTTCAAAAAAAAGCTTGTTTTTTATCTGTACATAAATGTTTTACTTACATGTTTTTTCATCTGAAATGCCTGTATTTTAGACTACATGAATCTCACTTTTGTAAATCATTACCTAGAAATGTTATGTCTTTTTTTAACAATTATATATTATCTCTGTATTTTTCACTGTTCTACTTCTTTATTTACTTTTGTATAACTATTGTAAAATTGTCTATATCCTGTGGAGCTTTTCTCCCTGGGCATCCACTGAAAATGGACTCTTCCAGGCCCAGTGGACTATCCCAGACATCAAACTGTAAAAATTAAATAAATTAACAGTTAGGCTGTAATAAAAGGCAGATTATTATTCTAAGAAATTCTCTATTTATTTATTTATTTATTGACTGACTGTTTGACATTTGTTGACCAGGAAAGTCTGACTGGATGAAAACCCTTTTTCAGCAGAGGCCTGAGTAGAAAAGCTTCAATGTACATCAAGAAGTAAAAAAAGTACAGCCATTTTTATCAAGTAAAATGCAAACATTTTTCCTTAGTCAAAAACTAAATCTTTCAGTAGTGACAAAGATTGGGCTGTGTGAGTTTAAGAATGTTAGATGTGCTTTAGTGAAGGAAAAGTCAAAGGTCGAAGTGAAATAAGAGGCATGGAGTAGAGTAAGAGGAGAGGGGAAAAGGTTAGCAGAATTAGCAGAGATGGAGAGGGTGGAGAAGATGATAGTAAGTAGTAAGCATAACTTAACTAGTGGAGTCAGCATGCTAAGTGTTGTCGGAAGAGCAGGGTGAGATAGGGAAGAAAAAGGTGGGACGAGTAAAAGAGAAGGCAAAAGAAGGTTGGAGTGAGATGTGAAGTATTAGCCTGGAATACAGGTGGAGCAAAGCCATACGTTTGGAAGAAAGTTTTTAGTGAGGGCTTAAGGTTAGAATATTGGGTAAGGACCAGATGGTCCCCTTTCTGTTCCCTTCTTGCTGAGCTTAATTAAGGCCATCTGAAAATGTATATCAGTAGGAAAGGAGTGTGTGTGTGTGTGTGTGTGTGTGTGTGTGTGTGTGTGTGTGTGTGTGTGTGTGTGTGTGTGTGTGTGTGTGTGTGTGTGTGTGTGTGTCTGTGTCTGTGTGTGTGTGTGTGTGGGGGGGGGGGGGAATAGTGCAGTTATACAAAAGCATGTAAACAAAAATAGCCAAGTGATAAATTCACAGCTCAGCACTAGCACACCCTACAACAAGCCCAGTATTAAATAATGCTAGTTGTACTACACATTTCCCTGTGCTATATGTCATTTTAATCCAGCTAATGTCCGACTGGATATGCTAAACTGGGTGGAGTATAAGATTTGTGATGACTGATCAATAGGCAAATATCTGAGGCACAGTCACGCAAAACCATATAGGTGAATACCAGTTTCAGTGATCTGTAAAACAGCTCTTTTTTGCAGTGGACAAGATCAGCCACACCTACACCACACATCCCATGTGGTGGAGAGACCCCAGCAAAGAGAAAAATTTGAAGCAACTTTTATGTTATAAAGATCTTTACCAAGAAAGACATTTACATCAAACAAAAGAGTGACTTTGTCATGTCATGTTTTAGGACTTTTGCAACTTGTTCAAGTGAGAATGTTATATACCTTGGTAACTGTGAAAAATGCAGTTGTTTCTATGTTGGGAAGTCTAATCAGAAATTGAAAGAGTGTATAGCTACCCATCTATCAGAAATCAGAAGAAAAGTAGAAACCAATGCACTACATAAGCATATGACAGTTTTTGGCAATGATCACACTTTTAAGTTTAGAGTTTTACAAACAGTATATTTAAGTATAGGTATACATTAGTTAATAGGACAGAACTGATTGAATATAGATGGATTAATTTCTTTAGGGTGGACAGATTACCTGGACTTAATGTAAAAAATAGTGTTAAATCACTTTTGAAAGAAAAACAGTTTTGTTATCTAGGTATTCATGTATATCTTTATATATATATATATATATATATATATATATATATATATATATATATATATAAATATATTTCAGAGTTGATATATTTAAGTAGCAGGGGGTATGCAGGGTGCAGGGGAGCTTGTCCTGCTGCTCATACTTGCTGGAAAGTAATATGGTTTGTCTTGTCTTTGTTTCTCTGTATCCTTGTACTGGAATATAGTCAGTGTTTGTATCCTGTGTGTTTTCAGTCTTTTGAGATTCAGTCTTTTGCATTTTCAGACTTTTGGGCTTTCAAGATTTTGGGTGTCAGTCTTATGGGATTTGAGATTGTGGGCTTTCAGTCTTCTGAAGTGAATCTACACACACACACACACACATATATATATATATATATATATATATATATGTATATATATATATATATATATATATATATAGTACAATCCACAGTGTCACAAATATTACCCATGCCATTAATGTTGTTAAACAGCTATGTATGTACTGTGTGCATCACCAGAATAGGTATCACACATGCATCTGGTGTATCAACTTGATGGGGTTTCCGCACCATCAAACAGTAATGTTTATGCCACAAAAAGAATACCTAGTTTTGGCCAAGAAGATGTGTGACACCTCACTGTTTCAAAGGTGGTACACTTAAGTTACACATCACTGGAAGATGTGTAGGGAAGTACACGAACAAGGGTGCGTTGTACTCAGTTATTGGTGTGATGAAGGCTGTAAACTGTGGAGGTATTATGGCCTTTGATGTGGATGTCCTTCACATACTCAGCAGTTGTGTTACATACAAGGGAGAAGTCAACACTGTGGCCACATGCTGGTCTATGTTCCACATGCCATCTACCCCAGGACACAGGTCACATACCTTCTGGTCTGACTATAGGGTGTGATGTCTACATTATACCTAGCTTGTGTGTTTGTTTTCTTGATATAACAAATCCTGCATTTATTTGTCATTGCAGGCGTTGTTATGGCTGTGGCAGCAATCTTTGGTGTGAGTCAATGATTGCCTATAATCTATAGTCCTTCAGACAGCTATTTGGACACAAGATGTGTATGTCATTTGTGATATCTGTCACTTAAATAATGGACAGGAAAGGGTCTGGCAGACAGCCCTGATGTATGGACCCGATCACTTGACCTGAGATATAGTTCAATTCACACTTTTAAACATATTTAGATGGCACGTATGTGATCCAGTGGTCTCCCCACTTGGTGATACAGGTGTTTATGGCCACATCTGACAGTGTTAAGTGAATATCTCAGTGAGGATTTGTGTCAAATGCCTTGGACTTGTCATGTTCAAAAGGATGATAGTGTTGTCATCATGCATGCCCTCAGTGACCTCTTTTGAGGACATCTAATCAATGTAACAGACATGATGCAACATGAACAACTCACACAGGTCTGTTGCACACAATCAGGATATTGTTAGTGTCCATTTAGTAAAAGGTCAGTGATGTCATATGGCTCTACCTCACAGATGAGAAAGAATCAGGATGTGTGTATACATGCATACGTCGGGTGCTGTCTCCCCTCAACTCATATGAAAGTATGTTGATTTACATCTTTCTACAGGAACATAGTCTGTGTGGAGGATGTGTTGAAGTGTGTATTCGACTGTCGGGGGGGGGGTATCTGCTCAGGCATGCAATAAGCAATCTGTGATGTCACAGCCCATTGTTTCTGTGTGATAGGTCTGGATGAAGACAAGACAGTGCATACTGGCTATCCTGATCTGACCTAGGGTTTGGATGCAATCCCCCATGCAGGTAATATTGAGAAACTCACCCAGCTGGGGATTAACCCTTACATCAGTAGATAAGTTACCAACTGACTCACTGACAGAACACATACTGTGAAAGTTGGTGAATCAACCTGTACCAATAGAGCTGTCACTACTGGAATACCCCATGGATCTGTGCTTGACCCTTTACTGTTTGGACTGTATTTCTCAACAGTTCTGGCTAAAGTCTATGGCCTTTGGCTTAAGCGTTTGCTGATTCTTGCATATTGGGTGCAATCATTGAGTTTGCCTGTGATGATAACATACTACAGGAGGGGTTAATACAGACAAATGATTGTTGACACATCTACATGGTCTACAAATAAATGCAAAAATGTGTCTTTATTTTGTCCTTCTGCAAAATTGAATTTCCTGCTAATTACATCATTGACAACAGTCCCACTATGCTGAAGCCCAGTGATGCAAACACTGCAACCACATGTAGATAGCAATCTGAACTTCAACCACCAAGTGTCCACACTGGTATTGAAATCCTATATTGGGCACATCATAAATCACTCCATTGTATTCAGATCTGAGGATTGTATTATGGCACTGCGTATAGAATGATGTGACTCTTGTCTGGCCTCGAGGCCAGTACCTAACCCTCCCTTGTGAGAACAGGGCACATCCACAAATTAGATATAGCTGATGAGTTCAGCAGTATCTGGAGAAGAGATTATGGTGATAAAAGTGTCACACATGCTGATGTAAAAGGCTCTCTGTAATGTCAAGCAAGTACAAAAATGCAAACACACACACACACACACACACACACACACACACACACACACACACACACACACACACACACACACACACACACCCACCAGTTGACTACAATGAATAAGGAACTCCTAGCTATCTATGTACATTGACTACAGAACTGTGTATTTAAGGCATGTGCCACATCTCAAGTCTATCTTGAATTGCCTCAGAAAACACTTTATAGTTGATGACATCAGCTGTGTCTGGTGAGGACAATATGATAATAACGGTGTTCCACATGCTGGTGTAAATGGCTCTCTCTAATGTCAAGCAAGTGCATGTACACACACACAGACACACACACACACACACACACACACACACACACACACACACACACACACACACACACACACACACGCTGACTGCAGTGAGAACAGAACCCCTACCTATCTAAATACACAGACTACAGAGCTCAGTAGTTTATGTAAGCACCGTGGGAGAAGTCTGACTTTTACAAGGCTGTAGGACAAGTTATAGTGGATGATATCAGTCATAGCCAGCCTTAGGCATAGGCCAACTAGGCGGCCGCCTAGGGCGCCGGTGTGGCAGGGGCGCTTTTCCAGTATTTATTTGGTGTAAGTAGACCAGGATGGGGGCACCAGGTGGTGTGATAGGGGGCACAGTGGAGCTCTTTTGCCTAGGGCACCAGTTGACCTAAGGCCACTCCTGATATCAGTAGTGCATATAGGAGAGAAGATATTGAGAGGCTTGCATGAAATGGCTTTATAGGCATGTGAAGTGTCAAAATACTGACTTCATGGGATTGGTATGGTAACTGTAAGATACACACTTATGTTGTTTACACACACACACACACACACACACACACACACACACACACACACACACACACACAATCACACTCTTGACTGCAGTGAGGACAGAACCCATACCTAAGTACACCGACTATAGACCTCAGTGCTTTAGGCAAGCACCACGGCACAAGTCTGACTTTTACAAGGCTGCAGGAAAACTTAGATGCATGAAATCAGCAGTGCATGTAACAGAGAAGATATTGGGAGGCCTGTATGAAATAGATGTGTAGGCATGTGCAAGTGTCAAATACTGTCAGTTCACGGGATTTGAGTGGTAACTGTAGAATACAAACTTATGCTGTCCTGGCTAGACACACACACACACACACACACACACACACACACACACACACACACACACACACAGTTGACTTACAGTGAGAACAAAACCCATATCTATCTAAGTACACAGACTACAGAGCTCAGTACTTTACTCAAGCAACATGGCACAAGCCTGACTTTTACAAGGCTGCAGGACAACTTATAGTGGATGACATCAGCAGTGCATGTAGGACAGGAGATGATGGGAGGGCTGCATAGGTTCATATCTTTGTAGATTCATAGGTGGTTACTAGGCTAACACTCCTAGGGCCTTTACAAGCCTAGCTGTGTAAAAACTAAAGTATCCTTATTGAGCATAGTTAGATGTTCACTGTAAGCAGAGCAATTTTGTGATCAACACCAACTGCCCCTGTCCATGACGGCCACAGGAGCCAACCCTGGGGCAAATTTAGGATCACCCATCCAGTTGTCAAGGTTGTGCTTGAATAGGGTCATTGAGGAGCACTGCTTCATAAGCAGTGGGAGTCTAATCCAGAGGAACAGCAATTGCTGGGAGATATATCTGTCTCTCCAGCATGTTCTGTTTATGTCACATACTAGGTTGAGATCCCTGGAGCAAGTTATTCTTGTCCCATTTGATTTGTGGATGTCCAACTTTTCCAGTAGGGCAGGGTCTGAGACTACTCTGTAGGTCAGCCACAGATCATCTCTCAGCAGCCTGTATGATACTGAGTACAGTAACAGGGCTCAGTTGTTCCATGTATCTCATGTTTTGGAGGCCCTGAATTCTCTGGGTCAGAAACCTCTGTGTTTTTTCCAGTTGATGCAGGTGTCTGGTGTGGTACAGGCAGAAGGGAGCATAGTACACAATCAATGGTCTGATAAGGGTCTAGTATAGTGGAGCTATGACCTTTCTGGTCTTCGATGTGATGTTTTTATTTGATGAGGTGTGCAATGGTGTAGTTATTTCTTCATCAGGTAAGTTGGGTAGGTGATGAAGCAGATGCAAAGAGGACAAAGAAGACAAGACACAGTGACGCTGAGGGACACAAAAGGTTGGTGAAGGTGGACTCACCAACTTTGAGAGTGTGCATTCTGTTGTTGAGCCAGTTGGCTACTCATCTAGTAATGTATGGGTTAATCCCAAAAACACACAGTAGTAAATACTCCAAAAAACAGCAAAATATCAGCCGCCATGATACAGGAACCACACAGACATCAAGGAAAACTGGTCACAGAAAGTTTATTGTGGTACCTCGGCCTTTAGCCTTCATGGAATAATTTATGACTAAAAACCACATACATTTATACATGAAATACCCAACCAGAACCAATTAAATAATTAACCAATTAATTAATTATGCTAAATAAATGTCTCATCAGGGAAAATACAGGGAATTGAAAAAAACACAATATACACTTTAAAGAGAAAAATGCCAAAATGTTAACAAATACCCTACTAATGCATACATTTCGTAAAACTTTTATATTAGCTGAAAAATAAATACAGCTTCATAATTATAACAATTATTACAAAACATGTTGGAAAAAAAACATTATTTATAAAATAATATTACTCTCCAAATTCATGTCTCTAGGGTATAAGGTATGATAATTAATAATCATTATACAAGAATGGAGGAAGATGCACACAGGTGGATTATATCTTATGTAGGAGGGCCAGTTTGAAGGAGACTGGAGACTGTAAAGTGGTGACTGGAGAAAGTGTAGTTAGGCAGCATAGGATAGTGGTTTGTAGGATGACGTTGGTTATCAAGAAGAGAAGGAGGAGTGTGAGGGCAGCACCAAGGATCAAGTGGTGGAAATTGAAAAAGGGTAATTGTGAGGTGGAGTTCAGGGATGAGTTAAGGCAGGCACTGGGTGGCAGTAAAGAGTTACCAAATAGCTGGGTAACTACAGCAGAGCTAGTAAGGGAGATGGCTAGAAAGGTGTTTGGTATCACATCTGGACAGAGGAAGGACGACAAGGAGACATGGTGGTGGAATGAGGAAGTACAGGAGAGTATACAGAGAAACAGGTTGGCAAAGAAGAAGTGGGATTGTTAGAGAGATGAGGAAAGTAGACAGGAGTATAAGGAGATGAGGTGCATGGCAAAGTGAGAGGTGGCGAAGGCTAAGGATAAGGCATATGAAGAGTTGTATGAAAGCTTGGACACTAAGGAGGGAGAAAATGACCTGTACCGATTGGCTAGACAGAGGGACTGAGCTAGGAAAGATGTGCAGCAGGTAAAGGTGATAAAGGATAATGAGGGCAACATACTCACAAGTGAGGAGTGTGTGTTGAGGAGATGGAAAGAGTACTTTGAGGGGTTGATGAATGAAGAGAATGAGAGGGAGAGAAGGTTGGATGATGTGTGGATAGTGAATCATGAAGTGCAGTGGATTAGCAAGGAGGAACTAAGGATAGATATGAAGAGAATGAAGAATGGTAAGGCTGTTGGCCCAGATGACATACCTGTAGAAGCATGGAGGTGTTTAGGTGAAATGGCAGTGGAGTTTTTAACCAGATTGTTTAATGACATCTTGGAAAGTGAGAGGATGCCTGAGGAATGGAGAAAAAGTGTTTTGGTACAGAGTTTTAAGAATAAGGGTGATGTGCAGAGCTGTAGTAACTACAGAGGGATTAAATTGATCAGTCACAGCATGAAGTTATGGGAAAGAGTAGTGGAAGCAAGGTTAAGAAGGGACATGATGATTAGTGATCAGCAGTATGGTTTCATGCCAGGAAAGAGCACTACAGATACGATCTTTGCTCTGAGAGTGTTGATGGAGAAGTACAGAGAATGTCAGAAGGAGTTGCATTGTGTTTTTGTAGACTTAGAGAAAGCATATGACAGGGTGCCTAGAGAGCAGTTGTGGTATTGTATGAGGAAGTCAGGAGTGCCAGAAAAGTATGTAAGAGAGGTACAGGCTATGTACGAGGGTAGTGGGACAGCGGTGAGGTCTGTGGTGGGAGTGACGGATGTATTTAAGGTGGAGGTGGGGTTACATCAAGGATCAGCTCTGAGCCCTTTCTTATTTGCAATGGTGATGGACAGGTTGACAGACGAGATCAGACAGGAGTCCCCGTGGACTATGATATTTGCAGATGACATTGTGATCTGTAGTGAGAGTAGGGAACAGGTGGAGGAGACCCTGGAGAGATGGAGATATGCTCTAGAGAGAAGAGGAATGAAGGTCAGCAGGACTAAGACAGAATATATGTGTGTAAATGAGAGGGAGGATAGAGGAATGGTGAGGATGCAAGGAGTAGAGGTGGTGAAGGTGGATGAGTTTAAATACTTGGGGTCAATAGTTCAGAGTAACGGTGAGTGTGGAAGAGAGGTGAGGAAGAGAGTACAGGCAGGATGGAGTGGGTGGAGAAGAGTGTCATGAGTGATTTGTGACAGACGAGTACCTGTAAGAGTGAAAGGGAAGGTCTACAAGAGGGTAGTGAGACCAGCTATGTTATATGGGTTGGAGACAGTGGCATTGACAAAAAGGCAGGAGTTTGAGCTGGATGTGGCAGAATTAAAGATGTTAAGATTTGCACTGGATGTGATGAGGGTGGACAGTATTAGGAATAAGTATATTAGAGGGTCAGCCCAGGTTGGAAGGTTTGGAGACAAAGCCAGAGAGGTACGATTATGTTGGTTTGGACATGTGCTGAGGAGGGATGCTGGGTATATTGGGAAAAGGATGCTAAGGATGGAGCTGCCAGGTAAGAGGAAAAGAGGAAGGCCTAAGATAATTTTTATGGATGTGGTGAAAGAGGACATGCAGGCAGTTGGTTTGAAAGAGCATGATGCAGAGGACAGGAAGAAATGGAAACCGAAGATCCGCTGTGACGACCCCTAACGGGAACAGCCGAAAGAAGATGATGAAAGAATTATTGATATACTTATTATATTTTTTGTTTAAAATTGTTGCAATATATACTGTCAGTGTGTATTGATGTTTATAAAAGTTTTTGCCATAATATTATTCATTTTAATACACAATTTTAACATGCTTTCTATTCTTTGTTCTGGTCCTTTAAGCCTAAGCAATCTATTAAGTTGTGAAGAAATGTGATTAGATAATCTTTACTATAAATACATTGTGGCACCAGGATTGTGTTTTTACACTCTGAAAAAATCCCAGGAAATTGAGGGATGAAAGCACTAAGTATTTTACAATAAAAGCTTTGTTTGTGTGACTTTCCAGTTCATCATTTCTAATATTTTAGATAGGGGTGATAATATTGTGACTGATTTATAGCAGAAGAATTTGGTGGAATTGCCTCCTTTTAGCAGTGGGGGGCACATCTCTCTATCTTATGAAGTGATTTCTGACTGGAGAGACTGGTAGACCTAAAAGCATCAGCTGCAATTTTTAGATATTCAGATGGGAGATTATCTGGGGTGAGGGTAGTAGGTTTAAGCTGTTCTAGTAGTTTTCTGATGGTGGATGTAGGGACTGGGTTAAAATAAAAAGAGACTAGAGCTGCTGCCTCTTTGTGATTATGTATCTATTGTAGTAGTACAGATTTGTAAGAGGGAAGTAACTGAATGAAATGCTTGTTGAAACTTTGTATCTGTATCTAATGAGAGGGAAGGTTGTTTGGTTTGTCCGAGACATAAGAGTTGGTTAATGGAAGACCAGAAAATGTTGATGGTTAGTTTCCCTAGTTAGCCATGGGGCTGGGTTATACTTGATCCTTTTTGTTCTGATGGGGGCATGGGTATTTAGGGCACTAAGGAAGATAGAATTAAATAAGGTTACAGCTTCATCTAGTGGGAGTGTGTTATGTAGGTTTCACTCAGAGTTTGAGATTTGAGATTAAAGATTCTTTATTGAAATTAGAGAGGTTTCAGACTTGACTGCATTGGTGTTGTTTAGGAGTGGTGATGTGGTCTCTAATTATGAAGATAGGTAAGTGGTCATTGATGGTATCAGGGAGGGTGCCACTGGTGATGAATTTGTGGGTTGTGTTGGTCATAATCCAGTGTAAGGTGGATTCTCTGTCACTATGATTGTTATGCTGAATAGTGGTGGTAATTATTTGGGTAAGGCCATAAAGATTTATTACACTGTTTGTGGTATTATTGTGGATTATAAGCGAGATGATGATGAGATCACCAAGGATAATTACTTCCTGTGGGATGTTACTAGAAACCCAAACAAAAATTGCTCTGCTGTTTCAATGTTGTTGTCAGTAAGTGTGTAAATACTTACAATGCATTATTTAACTTTAGAGAGGAAGTGAGAACTTTAGCTTTATGTAGTTTAGGAGGGATTACAAGGCTATGTGGTTATTTCTAAATTGTTTTAAATGATAATGACTAATCCCTCTCCTTTTTTCTTGTGCCTGTCTAGTCTTAGAATAGTATCGCCTGAAAGGAGGATTTCTTCATTTTTGTTTCAACCAGGTTTCTGTAGTTACTATGATATTGGGTGAGTGCTGAACTACCCAAGCATGGAATTCAGTAATTTAATTACATGTGCTACATAGGTTTATATTACTTAGATATAGATCTCTGTTGTGAGTTTTGTTACTGGATGAGATTTGGGAGCGGTTATCAGGTTTTGGGAAAAGAGTTTTTGGAGCTGGAGTGATGTGAATGTCACCACAGAGAAGCAAGAGGAGATTGAATAGATGGTGAAGAAGATAAATTTGTGTTTCATTTCGGATATAGATTTATGTGTTTTTGCTGTTTTGACTGTGGTAGCTTATTTTATATAGTTGGAAGACAGTAGGTGTGATAAAGGTTGCAGTTACAGAGAAAGAGAAGAGGATGGTATATGTTCTTGGGAAGTGCAATAGGATAAAAGTAAGAGGGATGTAAGTTAGCAGATAAGGCTGCACAAAATTATGTGTTTTTAGCTTGAGGAGGGGAAAGGTAGAGTGGTGTATTAGAAGAGGGTGGTTACTGTAATCTGAAAGGTGCAGGATATGGTAGAAGTAGTGTGTTAAAACTGGGCCATTACTGTAAGATGAAAGGTGGAAGGATGTGAGTTGTAATAGGATAATGGTAGTAGGGCAGAATTTTGGCATAGCTGGATGCTAGATGTAGAGAGAGGAAGTGGAAGATAGCTGTTAAATATCTAACAGTGGGTGTTGTAGTCATTCAGTAGGGTATAGCATATGGAATATTCAGTATTTAAGATGACACGGAATGCTGTAAAGAAACAGGGAATATTTTGGTTGTTTGTTTTAACTGGTTGTTTTATAGTGCAATGTTGGGGGGAGGGGACAGATAGGAGAATTTCAGGATAGAGTGTAATTGATTGGGTGGGTTTTGAATTTGGCAAGCTGAGTGAGATAGGGTGTTATCTAAGTATGATGGTGGGCTATACTGAGCATCATTGGTGAGAATCTATTATTGTTGGAGGAGTGTAGTTGGATAAATTTAGAGGTGGTGGTTTGGGTGGGAAATGTGGGTAGGGTAAGGGAGCAGAGTGAGCCTGAGTGATAGCAAGGCTGAAGAGATTCAGCCCCCCCCCCCAGATGGTCTGCAAAAAATATCAATGCAGCGCATACTACAGTACAATGGTAAATTTGGAGCTAAATTCATTTCTATGTATATAAAATGAAAGAAAAAGAGGGGAAAGTAAGCTAAGCAGAATATTGGGGAACAGGGACAGGAGAACATAAACATTTTGTTCTCTTTAGCTGTACACAGTAATAATTCCAAATTTTTCAAAAACAACTTATTTACTGATGAGCATGCATACACTTGCAACTTTAGCTTTGGGAAGACTAACCTTCTAGAGGATGCAGTGGATGCTGTAGAAATAATTAGGTGGCTCGTCTGTTAGCTGAATAGAGACGGGAAGGATTATAGTTGATTTTAAGGTAAGAACTGTGAGAAAAAAAAGAAGAAAGAAAGGGTTATGACTATGGGAAAATGTGTCTAGCCAGTAAAGAAAGCAAAGATTGAGATGAGAGTGACATACAGAAACAGAGTTTCACTCAGCTGTCTAATACCACGGATCAATTTCTGTACTCTGAGGAAACACTTTAAAACAAGACAGCACAAGGAGGACCAAGGAGGACAGAGTGTTAAGGTACAGAACTGTCTTACAAAGGTTGCATTAATATTTAAACTTGGAAGGAATCGTAACTCTGCTATGTAGCAATGCCGAATAGGTCAGGACTAAGGACACATCATCCTACTGTACATCTGTGACTGCTTATTATATTTTGTACTACTTATGGAGAATAAACTCCAAAATAAAGCAAACAAAGATGGTTCAAACAGCATTTGCAATGAGTACAATTATTCAAATCACAAACCAAGATAATATATCTCACAGCTGACCATATTCCTAACATATGCTAGCACAAAGCAGCTCTATCCACTAAATAAGCCAGCATAGTGACTGTTGTTTTTCCATTCATAACACAAATGTCCATTGCTGCAGGACAATTAAAAATCATACAGTACAGAAACCTTATATTGTACTTTAATGGACAAATGCAGTGTTTTCTGTGAGTGTCTTACTATTTGCTTTGCAGAAAACATTAAAAATCACAAAGGCCCTGCATGTTGCTATGCTAAAGGATGTAGCAGGGCATTGGTGACAGCAGGAACAAGGTGCAGTATGACAACACAGTTCTTTCATGTTAGGGCCTTATGTACTAACACACCCTTCTTAGGTGGTGATATGTGCTGACACGGATGAGTATCAAGCTACAGTGTTTTCAGCTACTGCTGCTGCCTATGTACAATTCACTTATGCCTCTACCCTAGTAAATGAGGTGAGCAGTGAGACAGTAAATGCTCAGGTGAGTAATTCCCAACTATAAACCCAGAGAACACTGCTGCCTGTGCAGAACTGTTCACAGAAACCCTGTACAAGCATGTGAATAACTGCATAGAGGCAGCTGTACCCACCAGGAAGAAGTACAGACCTAACTCAAAAAACAAGCCACCCTGGTGGAATCACAAAATCAGTCAGATGTATAACAGGAGGAAGAATATCATGGCAACAATTAGGAGGTGCAGCACCCAGCAGGATAAAAGCACTCTCAATAAACTAAACAAACAACTGAGGACAAATAAAATCTACCAAAGCCAAATTTGAGGTAAGTCTGGCCTCCCAAGCCAAGGACAACCAAAAAGCATTCTTTAGCTATGTCCGTAACCTCAAACGCAATAAACAATTGTGTGCAGAGCTCATTGTAAATGGAGCCACCTATACTGAGCCAGAAGATATAGTAAACCTCTTGGCTGATAAATTCAGCTCCGACTTTACTCCCCTCTCCTCCTCATTCTTCCCTCAGGAAATATCATCAAATTTAACTCCCCCTACTATCACTAGGGAACAAGTCCTTAATGCTCTCTCTAAGACCTAAACACTGCATCAATGGGCCCAGACAATATCCCAGGATGCCTTCTAAATAGCATGAAACATGACCTATCAGGGCCTCTGGAATTACTATTAACTGTAGCCTCCAAACAGGCTTCATGCCTCATGAATGGAGAAAGACAACAGTCATCTCTCTGCACAAAGGTGAGCCATCTACAGACCCTGGAAACTAAAGACACATAAGTCTCACTAGTTTTATATGTAAAGCCATGGAAAGAATTATTATGGAGATGATCAATAGAAATATAGTAAACCTCCAGACACTGGACCCAACCCAGTTTGGTTTTGTAAAGGGCAGATCATGCCTACTCAACCTGATGGACTTCTTTGAAAAGTCATCAAAGCAATGGATGAGGGCAAAATCGTTCACACTGCCTACCTTGACCTGGCCAAGGCATTTGACACAATATCTCACTCGGGCATTGTTGACAAACTCAAGAGGTTAGGTACAAACCTGTATGTCACCCAGTGGATTGCCAACTGGCTCACAGACAGGACCCAGGAAGTTAGAATTGGGGAGTCCACCTCTACAAAGAGTCCAGTCACAAGTGGAGTTCCTCGGGGATCAGTCCTTGGGCCACTCCATTTTGGCATTTACTTCTCAGAAGTCAAGGCTAGTGTCAGTGGGCTCTGGCTGACAAAATTTGCAGATGATTGCAAATTAGGATCTGTCATTGAATCTCACATTCACACAAATGTTCTGCAGGAGGGGCTAACACAGACAAAAAACTGGTGTCAGAGTCATGGACTAAAACTATATACCAAGAAATGCATAATAGTATCCTTTGGGAAGTCATCCATCCCTGGTAGCTATCATATTGACAACACACCCCTTAGAGTAGACCCAGTAGTCAGAGACTTAGATACACACATAGATAGTAATTTAGCCTCTGATCATCATGTGTCTACAGTGGTGAGGAAATCATTATATGTTGCACAACTTATAAACAAAGGTATGACATTTAAGTCCAAGGAAGTCATTTTTCCACTGTAGTTAGCATTCATCAGACCTGTCATTGAGTACAGTGCTCCCTTTGGTATGTACCTAACCAGGCATATCCAATAACTAGAATGTCCACAGAGGTTCCTCACTAAAATAATACAGGGCATAAGTAATATGTCCTATGCAGACTGCCTCAAGGCCGTATCCCTGTATTCTGTCTCCTACAGGCTTTTGAAAGGAAATCTATGCCTGGCATACAGGGCATTGTCTGCCCCACTCTGATGGACTTCCTGCATATCCACAAAACAAGCAGTATCAGAATTACCTGTTCTAAAGACTTAAGCCTTGCATATGATATAAATTGGACTTGCTGGAGAGATAAGCATGTATCCCAGAAACTACACTGTCTATGGAAAAGGCTCCCCATCCACATGAAGCAGAGTTCCTCCCTAATCCAATTCAAGTGCAACTTGGACAATTGGATGGAAAAACAAAAATTCATCCCTGGTTTGGTACCTATGTCTCTAATGGACAGAGGTAACCTATAAATGGTTCATCTCCCAGGCCCATGCTTACATTTATCAATGGTATCAGAGCTCGTCAGAGAGTTAGGATGCATGGCTAGGCTTAAAAAGGCCCTTGTGGTCATTAGCCTAGTAAGCACCTATGAACCTGTAGTGGAGTATACCATCATATAATACAGCATTCAATTGAAAAAATAGATCGCTTTCTAGTTTGCATTGTTAGTTAATGTTATAATATGCTTTTGACTGCAGTTGCTTACTTGGGGAGATTTATAGCTGAGGGGACATGCTGCGAGGGCACTGACAAAAGATAAATGCTTAAAAAATGGAGACTTTCTTGGAGAGTCCAGTAAGGTAATGCTGAAGCACGCAGGGGAAGGGGGTTATGACACAGGGATTACTTGTCCATACATTCATGAAAGATGCCTTTGTTGGTAGTCTGTGTAATAGTGAGATTATTTTCTCTAAAGTCCTCTTCAGTATTGATAGATTTGCTGCTCAGACCATTAGGTCCCCTTCTATTACCATCTCTACTAGTTGATAAATCAGTCATTAATTTTAATTTCTGTCTCCTCCTGGACTTGTCCAGTGCCTCCCCTTCCTGCACTCCAGTGGCTCATTTGTTTCTTCTTCCAGAAGTGAGAGCAAAGCATCATTGGATTGGCTGAGAGATGTTCAGGCCATCTGAGAGGCCTTATTAGCCCATTTGTTCCCCAAGAAAGTGAGAGTCATGCATTAAGAAGCAGGCCAAATACTGATCTTGTAGAAATCCTGAGTCTATCCCACCTAAGCTCCCCACACTAGCTGGCTTATGGATTCACAAAGGCTGTCTGGTCATGAAGAGACATGCATGCCTACATTTCTACATCCATGACTCAGTGGTACTTGCACTGCTTCAGAACAGTCAGTCTGCTCAGCTTCTTTCTCCATTGATCACCCACCAGTAATGTGGCAGGCTTTTCTACATCCACCCTATATGAACAAGTTGGCATCAGCTAGTCAAACCCATCCTCCCCCACCTGCCTCAACTAGCCGCAGTACTGCTAGTCAAACATGGGTTGCCTGGGTCACTGCTAAGCCTTTACCCATTCATACCACTTTGCCAGGCTATAGTACAACTCATTTTGATTGTACAAAGTGTTTCACAACCATTGTGATCCAGTATGTTTGGTTGCTTTGAGTACAAAGGCAAAATGCAACAAATTCAACTGATCATGCAGTTGTCCCAAAAAACATTTTAAACGATACTTTTTACTTTCTGCAGTTAAAATCACAATCAAATCAAATCTAGTCCACAGGCTTTAATTTATAGCCCAAATATGTCAGTAGAGTAGAACAAATTGAAATTATACACATTGTTTGACATTACTAGGCAAACTCAATGCTTTAAGTATAGAATTGAATAATATAATACATTCCACACCAATATTAAGCTTGAATGCAACATGTGTGTCTTTAATCATCAGATTTTTCAATAAAAAGGTGTCATTGCTACTGGCAACTGTTTATGCTATATTTATGATGGCCACCTCAATGGAAAATACACACGTCAGAGATGTTCTGTTTCTCTGATTCTTTTGTATGAAAATTTTTATTGTGATACTTCTATTCTTATACATTGAACAATTATTACTGCTTCCACATAGTCTAAAGACATGATTAATTGCCATACAACATGCTTTTCCATGTAAGTAACTGCCATGCTTACACTGGATGTGGTTTCTATTTTTTAACACAAGGCACCATCTTTGATATTATGCAGCCACTAAAGGTTCCACTTATTTATATTATTTTTGACAGCTTTAAATATTTCTGTGTCTCTTTTGCTCACATTTTCCTTTTCACTATCAGAATTTGTTTTTACATGCTTTTAATTCCTTAGTCATACATCTAAGGTAATTGAAATCTCAGTTTTCATATCTAGCACTTTATTGTGTCCCCTGTTCAAAACAATTTCCTTCTTGCATGCTAATTCCCACATACAATTCTGTCTCATATCAATAAATGATGCAAGTTACCAACTTGCAGTCTTGTATGGTGTATTTCAAATAAGTCAAAAAACAACCTATTGTCTCCATCTTAATTTTTCATGAAAAACAGTGCCTTACATGTGGCAGACTTTGTTGTCTTCCAATAAGCTTGGAATGTGTCTTTTACAACATAATTACATTTAAAATGGTTAAATACCTTGCTTTGTCTACTACAATGTGAAGGACGATTACATATTTCCTCTGTTTGTAGTAATGCCATCATACCTCCCAACCTCTTAGCACAACAAATCAGGACAAATCTCTTACTCATGCAGCTTTTCTCCCTGGGGCTCTGCTGAAAAAGGACCTGTGTCCAATCGGACTTTCCCGGTAAACAAATGTTAAATAAATAAAGCCAAAAATACTGGAGGGACAAAGGCCCCAAAATAGGGACATATTTTAAATATTGATCTTCTAAACTTAGAAAGTTGCTAGAAAAAAGTTTGTGCTAGCATTCATTTTCTGAAGGATATGAAGTCTTAAGGCAGATGTCTATATTTATTTAATAATTGCAGCCCTCAATGATTTGTAAGAAAACCATACATTTTATGAGGCACACACCAAAAAATATGTTCTAGTAAAAACAAAAACACTCATCCATCTACCTGCTTAACTGAATAAACTATTAGAAACTTCAACAAGGTATCTTTATTCCTCCCACAGGGAGGGTAGCAGAAAGAGACAGTCTCCTAGATCTGCTCGGTGAAGTGATTTTATCTGGACTAATCCTTTATACTCTGATCCGTATCAGAAAGAGTAGGATTGGAATTAACTAAGTGCTTAACAGCATTGAAGCCAACTAAGGCTATAGCTACTGGGTTAGTTTTGGAATAGTGTAGAAATGTTTAAGACTGAAGAACTTCATACATCCTATCAACCTGTTTAGGGACAGCTGGCTGACTATCAGGAAAATAAAACCGCAGACAGTAAGAGACACATCCCATAAAGCAGACAGGACAGGAGAAATGAGTGTAGGTTCTGGAAAATCCTTTTATAACAACTCATACTATTTGCTGAGGGACTGAGAAATCTCAGAGTTCTCCCACTGAAAAACACTGACATTTTAGGAATAGTCTCAGAGAAAGATAAACCCCTACAGGAAGAAACATAAACTGAGCTCTTTTTTGAGTCTGAATCAGAAATCTGAGGATAAAACCCTGAGTCTGTCCCTGCATCTTTATGTTCAGATTCAGAATCTTGAATCTCTTTAGGAAAAGAGGACTCCCTTTTTCTTTTATAAGAATTTACTTTACAAGAATGATCAATAGCCTAAATTAAACCCTGAGCCAGTCCCAGTACACTTTTCCTATCCAAAGAAATTTGACGAAGAGTAGATATATGTTTGGTTTTCTGTTTGTTTTTGACAGGAAAAATGGGGTCATCCATGTTACTAATTGTAGCTCCTGCTTCTCCAGGGATGGACACAGCATTTTGACATAACAGAGGAAACCTTCCCTGCTTCCTGTCCCAGGACCAACAAGAGTGGCTGTCCCTTGCCCACTGAGGGGACTCCAAGAGCCGCAGAGGACCTGCCTAACCTCCAGTCCAGAGTGGCTGTAGGTGTTACACCAGAAGGATCTGGGGTAAAAGATGAGTGGTCTGAAGTTCAACAAATGGCCACAGCAGACTCACCCACCTATGGCTGAGGCAAATTTCTAGCCTACTGTGGTGACAAAGGTTGTTTGCTTAACTTTTTCTTTTTGTGGCTGGAAGATGGACTGACTGTGAAACCAACAATCTGTTCCATGGTGAAGTCGAAAATTATACCTCTTTCTCCCAGAAGTCAAACAGCAAACGCCTGTAAAACTACCTGTCCACAGAAATTATTTCTTGACAGAAACAAATACAGTAAAAACACTTTGAAACACTATGGCAGCTCCACAATGGAAAATTACATACATCTTCTCCACAGAAAATATGTTATCAGTTAGTTGACACTACTTTAAAACTGACAAAAAAAAAAAAGAGTGCTCCGGTTAAAAGTACATTACATTCTCGAGACAGCCCATTAAAATACAATACTCCTAACTTTGAAATAACTTTCCTGATGAGAAAAGTCAAAAACATTTGTAAATATAAGAAACTGGAAGGTTTTATACCCAAAGGGAACTTAATCTGCCCAGCAAATGAAAGCAGAAGCAGACTATCAATCCTCAAAAGCCTCAGAGGAGCGTACTCTTCAACAACAGTAAAGCTCTGAAGGGCTTTGTGCCAAAACTTGTCTTTTAGTTAGCTCCTCTTGAGCTGTTTGACAGTTTAGGCATGGGGAAGGTGCCCTGAAGCTTTGGAAGTTTGTCTGCTGTTATGTCCTTTGCCGGATACTACCCATAGTAATCATCAATATGAAGAACATCTTGGTAATGATGGCAGGTAATTGATGCTGACCAGCGGCTGCAAAGACCAGAGAGGGAAATCCAATCTTATAACCGTACTAAATGTTTGACTGATGACCATCGTTAAAATAATATCTGAAGAACACTTATAGGAAGTCACTTTGACTGCATTCGGGTTCGGTAAAACATATCTAACATCTCATTTGTATAGTTTGCCAGTTCTCTTTGTACATCTATGTTCAACAGCTAGCCTAAAGAAAAGTTACACACTACTTTAAAATTGTGTCTTATCTAGTGCTGCAGCCTTCAGAAAAAAGTTGTTGATGTTAAACATTCCTCTTATTCAAATCGACTTCCTCGAATTCCAGTGAGTTATGCCCATTAAAGGGTTATATCTATTATAGAAACATACAGTAACATTACTTTTATTATTAACCTTGCTCCAGTAATTTCTCAAAGGAAAATTACTACTGATGTAATTTTCTGAGTTATCTGTTTTTTGCTCACTTTACTTTGAGCTCCAAGTTTAGTGATCAATGAATATCTATAGTGAAAAAAGTCTTCGAAGAACAGCTGATATAACTAACTTAATGAATCATGTTAAAATGTAAATGATTTTAAAAATAAAATACTTTATGTGCTAAACATGTCAAGAAACATTGCATTCTGAGAATCAGGATAACTCGGCATGTGACTTCATGACAGATTTCCTTCCCCCCATTGCTGTTGTACAAAGGATTGGTAAAACTGAGTTTCCTAACTAAATTTAAACAATCTGTGAGACTTAAGTTTAGAAAACAACAATGCTGATTGGCTGAAAGTGACATCATAGCTTGTAATGTGTAAAAGATGTTGACTATTTTTAGTGTTCTGATTTACCACGGATCTATGACTTAATTTTTAATGGTCTGAGTTGCCATAGACTTATGACTCATGCTGCCATGTTGCACAGTTTACACACTTTATCATGTGGTACAATCTCACAGTACATTGAGGGTAGTTTGAGAGATGCACATTTTAGCAGCTGTTTCCTATAAGGCAAAACATTTATTATTTGGTGATTAACATATGTGCATACAGACATGAATACACACACACACACACACACACACACACACACACACACACACACACACACACACACACACACACACACACACACACAAACACACACACACACACACACACACACACACACACACACACACACACACACACACACACACACACACACACACTCTCTCATTAATTATAATGCATATGCACATAGACTGTAGTTCTATCTGCAAATAAAAAATAATATTTTCTGTAAGAAAATGTACTGTCAGTAAAACATGCACATGGCTACAAACAATAATTAACTCAAATCCATATGTACAGAAACTAAAGTTCTGTCTGCAATAGAGGATACGATTTTCTGTAAGTAAAGTGAACTGTCAGTAAACCACACACACACACACACACACACACACACACACACACACACACACACACACACACACACACACACACACACACACACACAATCAATTTCATGGAGAAGAAGGTTTGCCTTGGGAAACAGAGTTACAATGTTTTTGAATTGTCAGGACATTTGCAGTTAATCAAATACTTAGCTAATGAAACTCTAACTTTGCAATGTTATTGTACAAACTACTTCCCGAGTAATGTTGTAATCTTCCGGTCTTATTGAAAAAAGGTGTGGAGGTCAGACAAGAACCTACCAAACCCACTGACCTGCATTCACAATTAGATCATCTAGAAAAGACAGCATTATGTTGTCAGGGGCAGGGGTGTAGCAATGTCATACAACTGTTTGTATCTCAGTCATACCCTAGTATACCATCTGGCTTCACAGGTAATTAAGATGAATGCACTTTTATCAATTATAGAAAACAAAACATGAGGCAGAATGTGAAATGAGAATAGAAGTTTACGGGTGTCATTTGCAGCTAGACAAGGGTTGTTAAGGTTCCTGTAACCTTTTTTGCTGAGCCTGTAACAGTTCCTGTAACACCCCCCGTAAACATAAGTGTAAGGGTCTTCAGGACCATTTAGGTATAAAATAAACTGGATGGTTTAAATTCAAAATTTCGGTAGAATAAGATGTAAATTTCACATTCAAATGCAGTTCTGAAAAAAAATTGTGTAAACTAGTTTTATTTAAAGGGGAATGATGGAATCCGTACAGGTGAAGTTTTGCTGCTATCGTGTTATTTTTACTGATGTTTGGATTCTCTTCAGTAGTATTTTTTTAGATATTTTCAGACAGGGGCATTGGCCTTGGGACTGCAGCCAGTGGAAAGCACGCCTACTCTAAAATGCATGGTTTGAATTAACATTACTTTTAGAGTTAAGACCTGCCTTTGAGTCTGTTTAGCTTCTGTGGAAGACACTTTCCTGAAGAAGTCTTTATACGTTTTGCTATCTCACAACTGAGCCCCTAAGAGAAGTGTTTTTAAAAAATGAATTATGCTGACAATACGTAGAATGCTGGGGAAAATCGTACATATTTTCTTTCGGATTTTTACTTCACAATTGAAGTCTGATGTAAAAGATTCATAAAAGTAAATGCTGAAGAGAACGTTTAGGGTGCAAAACAAAATGAAAGAGATTACTGAAAACGTTTTCAACTGTAGTCAGCTGTGATTTGATACAACCTTTCCACCAATCCTAGTTCATTCCTGCCAGTACATGCTGTTTGTTTCCAGTCTTAGTACTTCACACAAGTGCTGTCACTTCTTAATGATGTGAGGCTACCCACACCTTGTATTCTTATGCTTAGCAAGGGCACACACACCTGTCTAATCACTTATCAGACCATATCAGTGACAGGAAGGTACACTGGGCCACTGACCAAAATTATAATTAGGGACACAGAGGTAGTTTAAAATGCAAATGTTGCCATAAGTGTCTTGCATGGAAAGGCATCCCACCTTATACATATAACAGAGGCATCAGCAGTGGGAACTGACAAGGAATATGGTAAAGACATTTCAGAGGTCATCTGTGAGTCCATATCCAGTTGTGTAAAACATTACCATGGCTGACAGCAAAGTCATAGAGATAAGCACATTGCTGAAAGGAAGATTTGACAGCAGAGCTATACAAAAATAAAGAGGGGCTTATAAGGCAGGTAGGCTAAATTTAGCCAGGGAAAAGCTCAGAATAGTTAGAAAAAAATGTGCAAAGGGGTAATAACAAGGAGAAGACAGGGTCTGTACTTGTTGAAGACAGGGTCTGTGCTATTATCTATTATGAAAAACTTGAAGGATCCCCATACTTTAATAATTCTTAAACAAACTGTCAGGAGAATTTAGAATGACTAACTTTCTTTCATTCTCGACAGAATGATGGTGAATGATTTAACCCACCAAGCAATGCTCCTCATGATAAATGTCTCAAGTTGTGAACTGATATGTATGGCATAAGAAGTAGGAAAGCAGGCCTTGATAACAAAGGTACACACAGAAACAACATTCCAGCTGCATTCCCATATAGTCATAAAATCAAGAGTTGTAAGAAAAATGCGAAGGACATTTGTATATTGATGTTTACATGCACTCTGGACCCCCAGAAGCATGTTCAGTTGCTTACAAAACAGCTTTTTTCTTTATTGGATTATAATCAGTCAAGCAGAGCTATGGAATGTGGTTTATTACTAAGATAACTTAACTTTCCTTGTTGCCAGGACTATAAGGCAATAGTAGCATATGTCAGAAAATTTGGAATACTCTTGTTGTCGGTCAAAATAGAGGAATGTGGAACATGAATGGCCATCATAGAGAAAAAGACAGAGGTGAAAAAAAAGAGTTTTTTTAGATTGCCAATAAAAACACAGATAGATTACATAAAAATACTGCAGCTGGTACAGAAATCAGAGAAGATAACATTATGGGGAATACAGAAGTTAGTGGGATCCTCATTTGTGCATTCAAAGTAATCTCCGTGAGATGAACCTTTAGGAGACATTTAACAGGAAAAGGGGTATTATCTTGTTCCAAATCATACATACACATTGAAAGCTTAATAATCATAATTACAGTCTACAGAACTACAGAACTAGAACTACTAGAGTAAAGGATGCATGTTAATTATGAAATTAGAATATTCCAGAATATTTTTCGTATCTGAGTCACAATGATCTCAGAATTAACATATAGAAATAACAAGGGTGTAGGGATCACAGCCCCACACCAAAGGGTATAGGGGAACTTTAAATATATAATAGCAAGTTTCAGATTTGCTGTTTTCTTTCTTTTGTTTAACTCACAGTTTAATTTTTGAAATGTCAGAACTCACAGTATTTGGTTTAAGTTGCCTGAGAGGGAGCTGCAAGTCACATCACACAAATGGGGAGTTCCAGAAGATAGGGTTTGCAGGCTTTGGGGGGGTATTCCTCTGGAAATTCAGTCCAGTGGATTTTTGCCTGAAGAGATAGATCACAGAGGAGTAATATTAGTTTATAGGCATCAATGAAAAGTTAGATTTTAAGAAATTCTTTCATGAGCAGTGGTTCATTGAAATATGTTCAGGAATTGGAGACGGCAGTGTAAAAACATAGTATGACATTTCTGGAACTCTTCCTAATAGTATTGAAATGGGGTGATAATTAATGAAATAGACACGTGGCATTTAGGTCATGTAATACAGGAGTTGCTAATCCTATATGTGAACAGCTGGAAGAAGTTGTGGATGAAGGTGTGCCTAGGGGTACACAAGATAAAGTTTATGTTGCAGTGTATGTCACTGAATTTGACTTTTAGTGTAGAACATGCACATGGCATAGATAATGCTCTAAATGACTATCTTATTCAGAATGTGATTAGTTCACGCAACTGGCAACAGCAGTTATTTTTCCTGACTCATACTGTTGGAGACATAACTAGGGAGAAGCGAAAGAAGGAGCTGCCATGGGTGCAAGCTATTAGGGGGCATGATTTGCAGGTGCAGATGGGATGCAAGTGTGGTATCTACATTCATTTCTGAAGCCACGAGTACATTGTGACTTCATAAATGAATGGTGATAAAATATTTGTGATGGTAAGTAGTAGCTATGTGTGTGCTGCTAGTAACTGTAACAATGCACTTGATGCTGTAGTAGCAAGCAGCTTCCTACAACTTTTGGAAACTTTTTGTGGTTTTCAACTTCATGAAGATCCTTTTGTTTTGGTCCTCATGTTTAGGTTGAGGGAAGTGGCAGTCTATTGAACTGCCCAGTGCACCACGTGACCTAGCTGTGGCTTTTCATCCTGTTCCAAGGAATTTCTGGTATTGAGTAGTGTAAAATATGAGGAATGTCTAAAGACTCTTCAATGTTCTGAGGCAGAATGTATTTAGTGTGGGAGTGTACCACTGTACAAAGATCAAAGGACACATTGAGCGAGATATAAATGTTTCAGTACCACTAGAACAATTAATGGTTATGTGTTATCATAGGGTGAAACTGGACTGCTGAACAAGAGACAAAAAGATATATATTGAAGCTCTAAACCTGTATCATAAGGTTTGAAAGTGAGAGAACAGGATCTTTTCTTACACTTACGTAAATAATGCAAGTATGGGCCAGTAATCAGGTGAAAAAGACTGAATGCTAGGTAATCATTGTTCTGAAGGAGATATGAGACATTCTAGTACCACTAGGGAGACATGGGAACGAGAAACTAAAATTGTGAGGAATAATAATATCAGACCTGCTACAGCCCAAGGAGACCTGTGAAGTATCACTAGCATTGTCAGGCCCATTTGGGAAATAAATATAGTTAAATCAGAGAAAGATAGATTATATAGTCACAGGCTAATGAGCCTGGCTGATAACCACTAGAGATAAGTAAGCTTAATATGGTGTAATCTATTAAAAATTCAAAGTAGGTCAGAAATTGTAAAGACCTTTTTAAAACCTAGTAAGAAACATTTGTACTGTTTTTTGAAATAATAAAATAGCCCCTGCTACCTTGACACTATGTCTTCCAAAGGCCAAAAAATAAGTGTTAACCAAGCTTGTTTTATTTATACTACTATTCAACCTATAATATAATTACTTGGTTAATTATTTCATTTGGTTTTTCAGTATGTTGATGTTGAGGATTTCATAGTAGAATCCTATCAACATTTGTCAAAACAATAACTAAATGCAAATCATGATACTCTAGGTGAAATACAACATAATAACATACTCACATGTAACAAATGAAGGGATGAAACGAAAAGGGGAGGAAATGATTTAAACAAGAACATTTATTGAAATAAATATTGCAAATCCATGTTAGAAATGAAATCAGTAGAATAAAGTGTATTCAATTTAAATATAAACTTGGATTCTAAACAGCTTTATGAGGCTGGAGATAAAACACTTTGTAGGTTGTTTACTGCTTAGAAAGCCTATATCTTTTCTTCTTATGAGTAAAAAGAATAACTGTACATTAAGTTCGTCAAACAAGATTTGTACAGTTTTGTAGAAGGTATTTTATCAGAATTAGACCTCTTTAATATTACCAGATTGACTCCGTCAGCTGCCTCACAAACATATAAATGCAGGAGAAGAATGAATATCTAACATCGCTCTTCTCCTTTAAACTTGTTTTTTTTTTTTGCAGGAGGGGGATCTGATGTGGGGGGCAAGCTCCCACCTTACCTTATACCAACTCTGAAATAGCCATACCTCAGAAGAAAGGGAATATTCTGAGAAATGGCCATCTTAGACATATATGCAAGTCCATGTTTTCACCATTCAGTTTCCATATTTCAGGATACACTGAAGTGGATCCCAGCATTTCAAATGGTTGCCTAAATAATGATGGGGTGGGATACTCTGTTATGCATAGGAGAATGTGCTTCTCAATAGCAAGGCAATCTTTCAGGGTATAACACCTACTTCATTTTTATAACTTAAGTTGCTAAAAAATGTTTATATTGTCCATTTCAGTGTGGTATGAGAATGACAGCAAGGGGTCAGTTTAGGCCCATAAGTATTTTAAATGATAAATATACTCCACAAAGGGGAGTGGGATTACAGTAGGGGCTACGCATTGACTAATGTCTACTTAATACTAAAGAGAATGCTTTTAGTTATATCAGTATTAACAACAAAATTATTTTCAGAGTCAGTACTATTGTCACTAAAAATCATTTAGGAACTGATTTCATGGCTTACAGATAAAATAGCTAGCTTTTAATGTATTTATTGACATTTGTTTCCTGGGGACGTCTAACTGGGTATAGTACAGAACAATGGAATACATAAAGAAGACACCTGTGATGTAATAATATAGCTGGGTATCTCAAACCTTTGTTTATTGGGGAAGTCTTTCTAGACAATAAATACCCATTTTCAAAAGAGGCCCAGGCCAGAAAAGCTCCAGAGAGATAAATAACATCAGATAAACAGTAGTGTAGATGTAATTAAAAAGCATATACAGATATGCATTTTGACAGTGGAATGCATGGGACACAATAAATCATGAGGAGACACCAATGATGTAATAATGAAAGAAAAAAATAGAATTAAACATGACAATCAGTATATGCAGAAGTAGTAGATGCCTAGTCTACTATGCTAGGAAATAATGAAAAAGAGGACACAAGGCGTGTCCGATTGATTGGCTGATAAATAGTATTTGATAATTCATGTTGCATGTTGGCCTGAAGATGCTGTGTAAAATAAACCACAAAGAGGAAAAACAATGTATGTCCCAGGATTGGATTGCGTTCTTAGATGGTATAGCTGAATATCACTTTACATATCCTGTTTAATTTTGTTATTGAGGTAACTGGTGAACCATCTGACATACCCAACTGCTTAGCATGGACGACTGAGATGAGTTGAACTGAGACGAAGGGTTATTTAATGTTAATTATGTTTCTTCCATGTTATAGACCTGCATCCATATTAGTTAGTATCCTGTTTGTGATAGCCAGCAAGCCAATAATATTGCCATATCCCCATTGTAAACCATGTTGTTCACTAGGCAAGAACACATTTAGTGACACATTTAGTGTTTCTTTAAAATCAATTTCTGCAGCAGCTTAACTAAGAAGACCTTTGCTGTGTGTTTGTGTGTGTGTGTGTGGGGGTCTGTATTCTAAGAGATTTTGGGTTAATTTAACTTTGGGATTAAGTGATGATGACATCCTTAATGGATGAAGAGGCAACATCCGGTGTCAGTGAAGCAATGAACACATAAATTAATGGTTTCAGTATGAACTAGTTTACTATTTTTAGAAAGAATTAACACAATTAATGTCAATCATTGGTGCCCGTGTCAGGTAATTCTTGACACACATCCTGACCTTGCTTGGTTTAAGAGCTTTGAACAAGAATTGCTTGTCCAGTGACCTGTGTACAAGGTTTAGTGGGAAAGAAGGTTGTATATATGCTAATGAGGAGATGTATGTAAGAAGGTTGTATATATGATAATGAGGAGATGTATGTAAGAAGGTTGTATATATGCTAATGAGGAGATGTATGTAAGAGGGTTGTATATATGCTAATGAGGAGATGTATGTAAGAAGGTTGTATATATATGCTAATGAGGAGATGTATGTAAGAAGGTTGTATATATATGCTAATGAGGAGATGTATGTAAGAAGGTTGTATATATATGCTAATGAGGAGATGTATGTAAGAAGGTTGTATATATGATAATGAGATGTATGTAAGAAGGTTGTATATATGCTAATGAGGAGATGTATGTAAGAAGGTTGTATATATGCTAATGAGGAGATGTATGTAAGAAGGTTGTATATATGCTAATGAGGAGATGTATGTAAGAAGGTTGTATATATATGCTAATGAGGAGATGTATGTAAGAAGGTTGTATATATATGCTAATGAGGAGATGTATGTAAGAAGGTTGTATATATGCTAATGAGGAGATGTATGTAAGAAGGTTGTATATATGCTAATGAGGAGATGTATGTAAGAATGTTGTATATATGCTAATGAGGAGATGTATGTAAGAAGCTTGTATATATGCTAATGAGGAGATGTATGCAAGAAGGTTGTATATATGCTAATGAGGAGATGTATGTAAGAAGGTTGTATATATGCTAATGAGGAGATGTATGTAAGAAGGTTGTATGTATATATATGCTAATGAGGAGATGTATGTAAGAATGTTGTATATATGCTAATGAGGAGATGTATGTAAGAAGCTTGTATATATGCTAATGAGGAGATGTATGCAAGAAGGTTGTATATATGCTAAAGAGGAGATGTATGTAAGAAGGTTGTATATATGCTATTGAGGAGATGTATGCCAATGAGGAGATGGCAGAGGAGAGAAAAATAGGAGGAAGTCCCTTATGACATTTGCTAAATCATCTTAGTTTCAGATTTTAAGCCATTTCTAGTGAAGTATCACAATTCCTGAAATAGTATTTTCAAGTGGTCATGAGGACTGAGATTTGCTATTTTCTGAGGTAGCTTGATTTTGCAAGCTTTACCTAGATGTGGCAATTCCTCCCTAATAGTGGAGTTGATAATAGAATACAGGGTTATTAGTGGTTTGCCACTGTTTTCAGAATTTATTAGTGGGGTTCAGTTGCTGCTGCATTCCTTGGAGAACCTAGGGGATCTTACTCTCCTCTCCTCTCCTGTCTCTCTTCTCCTCAACACTCCTCTCCTTTCCTCTCCTCACGTCTCTTCTCTGTATCAGGGAAATGTTAATCTCACAGATCAAGAAGAGCAGCATTTGATTTGTAGGATTATTCCAGGATCACTGCACAATGTTACTAGAAGCCAATCAATAAGAAAAACTGCCTGAAACAAAAATGTTGCTTAGCTCTTTAAGACTGGCCATCCTCTGATTAGTATGATGAGAAGTCTGACATGTCTAAAAACACAGAAGGAGCAATGATCATTAATTGACTTGTACAGAATGTGAACACCCACGCATCATTTTGGAGTGATGGAAAAAAACAATCCAATAATGTATGACACCTGTAGCCAGAATCAGTCCACTGCATTTTCTGGTGTAAATGTGTTTGGCCAAAGTGTGGCAGTTTGTTGTAGAAAATGGGATCCAGGCCATTGAAGCAGTTAAACTAAATATCTCCTAGACTCATGAAATTATATTTTAGACTCCAGTGGTTAAGGTTTTCAAGGAATGGATGCAGACCCATAACTGAAAATGAGGATAAGATGTAGGCAGAACATGTATAAAATGTTGTATGCCTCCCCAGAGTGAGTAGGGTTAAGATCCAATTAGGGCAGCAGACAGTTGTTTAATTAGAATCAGTAATGATGGTATTAAAATGTTTATTAACAAAAAGTAACATTTTCTCACATATTCTGAAGTCTATATAATCTTTTCTAAATACTTTGTAATAAAATAAAGGTCTAACTAGTAAATTGAGTTTTCTTTTAGCCAACATTTGT
The DNA here is from genome assembly GCF_019279795.1 of Protopterus annectens. NCBI lineage: Eukaryota > Metazoa > Chordata > Ceratodontiformes > Protopteridae > Protopterus > Protopterus annectens. The sequence continues at coordinate 623,395,519 of NC_056743.1, read as the reverse complement.
ATGTGAAAGCAAAATCATCAGAAATAATTATATTTTTAAACTTTTAGTACAAAATGTGCATTGATTTTGTTTCACCTTTTAGACTGATTAATGTAGCTTAGCTTTGTCTATGTTCCGCAACTGTTATTTATACCTGGGTCTTTATGCTACTTTTACGAGGCACATTAGCTGGATAGGCCTATGAGCTGTATTGAAGGAGTCAAATCAGAGGATACAACAGGAAGATATGGGAGCAAGATGGGGACTATGACACATTGATTTAGAATGGGACACACTTGGATTCTTTGTCATGAGAGCTACAAAGAATCTTGCATGGCAGTTGTGCAAAGGTTGCAGAAAACACAGAAGTCGTAAATATGATAAGGCCGACCACTTAAATCAGTGTTTACTGCATAAAATGTTGAGGAGTTTTTGATTGACTAGATTGGGTGTCGTGTTTCAAGCATGGCTTGCTTGAAAGAGGAGGGTTTTCAAAAAGTATTTGTTGCCAGGGCTGGGAAACAAATAACAAAGAAGGAAAAAGTGTTTAAATGAGATATTAAACAGAAGATGTGGGGTAAAGGTGTTGAGAATAATTATAGTTGATATGAAGGGGTGGGAAGGAGTTTGATTCATGAACTTTAAATGGGTTCATTGTGATACACTGAAAGGAAAATCTCCAGTCACAAATCCCAGGAAAACATTTTGCTATAAGCCACTTTTAGCAAACACCACCTTGTAGGGAAGATCCCGCACCCACTGACTTATATATTCTAGCTCCATGGTTGCACAGCAGTGTGGAAAGTGTATAGTTCACACGCATTGAAAGAGGTTTTCAGTGAAATTGTTTGATGGTGTTGTCATTCAGACAAGCAGTGGTTGATACCTCTCTGGCATTCCTTTAAATGATGAACAGTGTCATGAGAATTGTATTTTCCTTGTGAACTCCCCCATTGTTTTATGAACCATGCAATATCACAATATACAGCAGCAATGTTTTCCTGCATATTCATGTTGCTTGAATTTTTTTATATATATATATATATATATATATATATATATATATATATATATATATTAGTAATGAAACAGGAGCATGGTCATTGACACACCTAACAACTTCCACACTTGAGCGGTATTAAGATTTATTCCAAAAAACAGAAAGTATCTTAAAAATTTTAAATAAACTTATTATTATTATTATTTTTATCAACATTTGTGTAATATACACTTGTATAATTTACTAAATGAGCAGGGAAGACTTTCAAGGAATGTATTAAGAAAATTATAGACTCTTTTTGCATTATTCTTAGTGAAAAATCTAAAATAAATACCAAAATAAACACTTTGTATGAGAGTGAGAGAAGGTGTGTGTGTGTGTGGGGGGGGGGGCGCTTTGTAGGATGGTGCCTGCCATGTTTATTAACAGCATTTAACAAGCATACACAGGATGTGGGATAAACATGCTTGTTCAGATCTCCCCTATACCTTTCCAGATCCAGGTTGAATTAAACAATGAACAGGAATGGACCATCACTGATTTTTTCCATAGCTGTACATGTATGATATGGTGGTGTCCTGTCACTGACACATTTCAATTTCACAAGTAAGAGGCATTTGTAAAAAAGGAAAATACAAGCTTTAAAGTTCTTTTTTTCCTCTATAACTAGCAGTACGTGGAACAGACAAAGCTCTATGAACTATAACGAATTATGACTGGGTCTCTGATTGCAGCCTTTAATTATGTGTTGCTGACATGGATGCCAAGATTCAGCTCTTGAGCTTCACTCTTCAGGTAAATTTCTTTGTATCCATGTCTCGAACACATAATAAGCAAGTTATGATCATGACCCGCTCATAATCCTCTGTATTATTTCTAATTAGTTAATAAACATGCACAAGACCAGAAACGATCTTGCTGTGTATCCACTGCATCGTTGTACCTGCACCACTGAGTATTATATTTGGAAAGTATAAGTGCACTTGTGAAGATATACAAATATTCTGAAACAATGTAACTTAGTGGCATCAAACAGTCTCCTGTGCAGTCATATCAATCTCTAATTGCAACAATTAGCCACACTATTTCCTTATCTTTTCTTCTTCCTTTACATTAAACTCCTGTATTGCCTTATATGCCCTACTAACCGACATTTTTGTGAAATGGATGTCTCCTCTAGCCTCCAGTATTAGTCATAACATTTTCAGTGAAGCCATTTTAACAAATTTATTAGCTCTACATGTTGAGGTAAATTAAAGACTTGCAGCTTTGCCCAGCTACAGCAATCCTCATTCTATTTCAATTGCTCCCCAAAAGTTACTTCCATTTCACTGTGCCTCCATTATTTCAGACCTCTTTCTTCAGGTATCCCAAATCTACTTTTATGTTTAAATAACAAGTAGTTAACCCAGGAAGCAACCTCTTACTTAATTAATAGAGTGTGCATAAATCTTACAGCCTACTGCATCATGTATTCTTGCATGAAACTTAGAGCCTGCTACATCACATATAGTTGTTCTAAACTTGTAGCTTGCTATATCATGCATGGTTGCACTAAACTTATAACCTATTACATCATGTATGGTTGCACTAAAATTATAGCCTGCTATGTCATGTATGATTGCTCTAAACTTGCAACCTGCTACTTCATGCATGGTTGCTGTAAATTTGTAGCCTGCTACATCATGCATAGTTGCTGTAAACTTATAGCCTGCTACATCATATATTGTTACTCTAGACTTATAGCCTGCTATATCATACTTGGTTGATGTAAACTTATAGCCTGCTACATCATGCATGATTGCTATAAACTTATAGCCTGCTACATTATGTATGGTTATTCTAAACTTATAGTCTGCTACACCATGCATGGTTGCTGTAAACCTATATCCTGCTACATTATGCATGGTTACTCCAACCTTACAGCCTGCTATATCATGCATGGTTGCTGTAAACTTATAGCCTGCTACATCATACATAGTTGCTGTAGACTTATAGCATGTTACATCATGCATGGTTGCTGTAAACATATATAGCTTGTTACATCATGCGTCGTTGATATAAACTTATAGCCTGCTACATCATGCATGGCTATTCTAAACTTATAGCCTACTACATCATGTATGGTTGCACTAAACTTATAGCCTGCTGCATCATGCATGGTTGCTGTAAACTTATAGCCTGCTACATCATGTATGGTTGCTATAAACTTTATAGCCTGCAACATCATGCATGGTTACTCTAAACATGTAGACTGATATATCATGCATGGTTGATGTACACTTATAGCCTGCTACATCATGCATGGTTGCTGTAAACCTGTATCCTGCTACATCATGCATGGTTACTCTAAACTTATACCTGCAACATCATGCATGGTTGCTGTAAATGTATAGCCTGCTATATAGGTTTATAGGTAGGTACTAGGCTATCTTCCCGAAGGCATTTATAAGCCTAGCCAGAATGTGTTGGCTTTCGCCACCCCCTTAGATTAGTTCCCTGTACCTCTGTCCAGCAGAGCCACTGAAGTGATCCCCGAGGTAAGCTTTCTGTTTCCCATCCACTCATCAAGGTTTATTTTGAAGAGTGTTAGTGAGGAGCTCTGCCTAATGTAGATTGGGATCTTGTTCCAAAGCATGGGAAGTCTCTGGGACAGGAATCTATCCCTCCAGCACATTCTATTTATTGTTGTGGTGAGGTTTAGATCCCTAGAGTGTGTTGCTTGAGGGGATAAGGTTTTCTTTAGGTGGAGCATGTCCATCAATTCTGGGTTGGACATGGCCTTGTATGTCAGGCAGAGATCACCTCTGAGTAGGTGGTATGCAACTGAGTACAGCTGGAGTTTCTTCAGTCGAGCTGCATAGGGCATCTGTTTGAGGCCAGACAGTGATCCTCTTGGTGAGGTACTTCTGTGGTCTTTCCAGCTGTTGCAGGTGTCTTGTAAGGTACATCCCAAATGGGGCATTGTACTCTATGATGGGTCTGATGAGTGATGAGTAGAGGGGCACAATGACCTCTTTTGCTCTAGATGCGAACCCTTTTGTGATTAGGTGGGCCATGTAGAAGGATTTTCTAACCACTTTGGCAATGTGATTATCAAAGGTGAGATTACTATCTACTTGTGTCCACAGATCCCTTATTATGTCTTCCGTATTTAGGGGACTACCACCTATGTGGTAGTTTGTGGGTACTTTGTTTTTTCCAAAGGTGATGACTATGCACTTTTTGGCATTTAGCTTGAGGTCATGATTTTGACACCAGGTATCCGTCTCAGTGAGACCCTTTTGGAGGATGTCTGTGTCATCTGGAGAATCAATTTTAGCCCCTAGTTTGCAGTCATCTGTGAACTTGGTCAGCCATAGTCCTCCTGTGCTTGCCTGTACCTCTGAGAAGTATATGCCGAACAGGAGGGGTCCTAGGACTGAGCCCTGGGGAATGCCACTTGTAACCAGTTTAGAGTCGGACCTAGATCCCACAACTTTTACCATGTGGGTTCTGAACGTGAGCCAGTTGGCAACCCATCTTGTGATGTAGGAGTTTATGTTCAGGCTGGTGAGCTTGACTATAATACCAGAATGGGGAATGGTGGTGAAGACCTTAGCGAGGTCTAGGTAGGCTGTGTGTACCACCTTTCCCTCATCTATAGCCTTAACTGTCTCAAAGAAGTCCACTAGGTTTAAGAGGCATGATCTGTCCTTAACAAAGCCAAACTGGGTAGGGTCCAGTGTTTGGAGGTTCCCAATGTCTCTGTTAATGAGTTCCATGATGATGCACTCCATAGTCTTGCAGACCAGGCTAGTCAGGCTTACAGGGCAATAGTTCCCGGGGTCTGTTGTGGCTCCACCTTTGTGGAGTGGAATAACCGTTGCTGTGTGCCACTCTATGGGTATGTAGCCTGTGGAGAGGCTGAGTTTGAACAGTGTGTTTAGGTGAGGGGTTAGTTTGTCTTTGAGCTTGTGTAGGACGCAGCCTGGGACACCATCCGGTCCCATTGATGCTGTGTTTCTGGTTTTGGAGAGGGCTATTTTAACCTGAGTGTCTGTGATTTCAGGGACTCTACATTCTTCTGATATGGTTATGGGCCCTTTTGGGGGTGAGAGGGGGGTGAAGTTTGTGCTGAACCTGTCTGCCAGGATGTTGGTGATATCGGTTGGTTCAGTGTATTTTGTGCCATTCTGCACTAACTCCGAGCAGATCTGAGCATTGCCACTTAGATTCTTAACATAGCTAAAGAATGCCTTGTGGATATCTTTGGAGTCCTTTGCAATTTTTCTTTCAAAGCTCACCTTGGATGATTTTATGAGGGATTGTATTTCTTGCTGATCCTGATCAGGGATGTCTTCCCTTCTTGGGATTTTACTCTTTTCTGTACTAGTTTCCTCCTCCTATTGTATAGCTTGTTTATGGCAGGAGTCCATCATACTGGTTTCCTTTTCTTGGAGGAGTGAGTCTTGGTTTTGCTTGGGATGGCACGATCCATGCACTGTTGTAGCTGCCCATAAAATGCATTAGTAAAGGATTTTGCAGCTTGGACAGTGTTATCCTTCAGCATGGGGGTTTTGAAACTTTTCACCTCGGTCTTAAGTAATGTGAAGTTTGCTTTTGAAAAGTTTTTCATGGTGTTTTTTTTGTCCGGGGGTGGGGGCAGAATATGGATATCCAAAGTAATTTGTTTATGGTCAGATCTAACCAGTGAGGGGTTGAGCTCTGGTGTGGAACACCGGTCGCCCATGTTGGTGATGACCAGGTCCAATATGTTGTCACCTCTGGTGGGAGTGTTGACCAGTTAAACCAGGGCATTTGAGTTTATAAATTCTAGGAAAAGTTGGGCAAGGGAGTTAGTACTTGAATAGTTTTCCCAGTTAATGTTTGGGTAATTGAAATCACCCCATATTAGGGTGTTTGGTAGGACCTTTATGTTTCCCAGTGTTTCCAGAAATGTGGAATGGGGGTCCTGGGACATAGTGGGTGATCTGTAGCAAGCTGCAATTTGAATTGCAGTTTTGCCCATTGTTAGTTGCACGTGGATGATCTCTGAAGCATCACGCTGTGCCACTAACCTGGAGGTGTGGGTATCCTTGATGAATATGGATATGCCCCCACCTTTTGTATTTTGGTTTGGGTTCTGCGGCCAAAATCTATGGTATGAGTTGTAGCCTGGTAGTGCTGGGGTGCTCTCTGGAGCCTTAAACCAGGTTTCTGTTACTGCACATATATCGATTTTCTCCATACTGAGGAGTACCTCGAGTGCGTGCATTTTGAGGTTTAGACTTCTGGCATTGAGTAGCATTACCCTCAGTTTTTTGTTACTTGTGCTATTTATGGTGGTGGGTTTGTCTTTTGAGCCTTGCCTAAAAATGGCACTATGGGGGTGGCAAGAGCCTTGTCCAATATTCAAAAGCCTAAGAGTGACAGGTGCAAGCTGTCTCTAGTGAAGCAGCGTGGCTTGTTTAGCATGTCATCCCAGGCAGACAGACACTGGATCCCCTTTGACTGACACCAGAAACGTAGCCAATTGTTGAAATCGAGAATTTTTTCTTTATACCGTGGTATCATTCTTGGTGAGGGCAGGATATAGCATGCATGGTTGATGTACACTTATAGCCTGATATATCATGCAGGGTCAGAGTCATACCAGCCTGAGCTATGTGATAGGAGAGCTCTTCCATGTCTCTTTTCATGTAGTCCAGGGAGGTATGGCTCAGGTTATTCACACCAACATGGACTATGACAGAATCATATTTGTACTTGTTCTGGAGTGACCTGAGTGCTTGTGTTATGTGGCGGATCCTGGCACCTGACAGGCAACTAACAGTAGCCTTCTCCTTATTCATCCTAGTGAGTGGGATGTCAGTGTGCCTAACTATAGAGTCACCTATTACTAGTATGTTGGGTGTGTTATTTTGCCTTAAGGGCTGTGATTGCATGGCACACTGGTTTTGTGAAGTATGTGTTTCATGGTTTGTGTTGGGGGGGTGGAGGTTGCTTGGATGTTTGCTTTGGAGGTCTCTGTTGGTTTTGCAGATTTTTATTTAGAGCCTCCGAATATGTTTTCATGTATTTATGTGTGTTTTTTGCCGGTGCTGGTTTAATGGGTCTGTGTAAGACTGGTGGTGTGATGCAAGTATTTCCCTTCTCTTCTTGACTGTCTGATGCAGTCTTGGGTTGAGAGAGCTTAGCCTCTAGTTTGGCTGTATAATTGCATCTCTTGCATGTATTAGTGTTTAGTGGTAGGAGGAGGGGTTGTCTGTGTACATGAAGCAGTTGTAACATTGCTTCAAAATGCCCAGATTCACCAGTTAGACTGGAGAGTGCACCTGAAACTGCCCTTTGGACATGCCTGGATAGGTACAGTGAACTGTTTTACTGGATGGCTGGTAAGGTCGAATAGAGAGCCTTATCCTTCTGTACAGTACAGGAGGGTCTAGTGCTAGGGTTTATAAGTGCTTGCTATAAATTTTGAGCAAGTGCCGGGCTGAGAAATGAATAGCTTGAGTGCTTAAGTTGAAGGTTTGTCTAGTTCCAAGGGAAAAATTGAAGAGGAGACTTTGTGGTGCCAGGAATAGTTTTACCCTAGCAAACCAGCACTGCCCGGGAAGCAAAACTGGGCAAATACGGTATTTATAGCAGGGAAATGAAAGAGATAGAAATTAGCCCAACATGGCCAATAAACTACTAATTTCTGGGCTGAAACCACTCCTCCAGGGACAGATAGGCTGCTCAAAGCTCCTCTCTCTCACATGTGAACAGAGAAACTTCCTTCTATCCAAGTAAGGTATAGTTGCTTACATCATGTATAGTTGCTGTAAACATATAGCCTGTCACATATTGCATGGTTGCTGTAAACATATAGCCTGCTACATCATGTTTGGTTGTTCTAAACTTATAGCCTGCTATATCATGTACAGTTGCACTATACTTATAGCCTGCTGCATCATGCATGGTTGCACTAAACTTATAGCCTGCTACATCATGCATGGTTGCTGTAAACTTACAGCCTGCTACATCATGTATTGCTGTTCTAAACTTGTAGCCTGCTGCATCATGTACGGTTGCACTAAACTTATAGCCTGCTATATTATGTATGGTTGTTCTAAACTTATAGCCTGCTACATCATGCATAGTTGCTCTAAACTTATAGTCTGCTACATCATGCATGACTGTTCTAAACTTATAGCCTATTACATCATGTATGGTTGCACTAAGCTTATAGCCTGCTGCATCATGCATGGTTGCTGTAAACCTGTAGCCTACTACATCATGCATGGTTGCTATAAACTTTATAGCCTGCAACATCATGCATGGTTACTCTAAACATGTAGCCTGATATATCATGCATGGTTGATGTACACTTAGAGTCTCTACATCATGCATGGTTGCTGTAAACCTATATCCTGCTACATCATGCATGGTTACTCTAAACTTATACCTGCTGCATCATGCATGGTTGCTGCAAACCTGTAGCCTACTACATCATGCATGGTTGCTATAAACTTTATAGCCTGCAACATCTTGCATGGTTACTCTAAACATGTAGCCTGATATATCATGCATGGTTGATGTACACTTATAGCCTGCTACATCATGCATGGTTACTCTAAACTTATACCTGCAACATCATGCATGGTTGCTTTAAATGCATAGCCTGCTACATCATGTATAGTTGCTGTAAACGTATAGCCTGTCACATCTTGCATGGTTGCTGTAAACTTATAGCCAGCTACATCATGTGCAGTTGCACTAAAATTATAACCTGCTACATCATGTTTGGTTGTTCTAAACTTATAGCCTGCTATGTCATGTACAGCTGCACTAAACTTATAGCCTGCTTCATCATGCATGGTTGCTGTAAACTTATAGCCTGCTACATCATGCATGGTTGCTATAAACTTTATAGCCTGCAACATCATGCATGTTTAAACATGTAGCCTGATATAGCATGCATGGTTGATGTACACTTATAGCCTGATATATCATGCATGGTAGCTGTAAACCTATATCCTGCTACATCATGCATGGTAAATGAATAGCCTGCTACATCATGTATAGTTGCTGCAAACGTATAGCCTGTCTTATCTTGCATGGTTGCTGTAAACTTACAGCCAGCTACATCATGTGCAGTTGCACTAAAATTATAGCCTGTTACATCATGTTTGGTTGTTCTTAACTTATAGCCTGCTATATCATGTACGGTTGCATTAAACTTATAACCTGCTACATCATGCATGGTTGCTGTAAACTTACAGCCTGCTACATCATGTATTGCTGTTCTAAACTTGTAGCCTGCTGCATCATGTACGGTTGCACTAATCTTATAGCCTGCTATATTATGTGTGGTTGTTCTAAACATATAGCTTGCTACATCATGCATAGTTGCTCTAAACTTATAGCCCGCTACATCATGTATGGTTGTTATAAACTTATAGCCCGCTACAACATGTATGGTTGTTATAAACTTATAGCCCGCTACATCATGCATGGTTGTTCTTTCAACCAAAATAACACCAAAGGAATACCTATCAAATGTATCTTCCTCTCTAATCAAGAAGCTTACAGTCATTTGATAAAGCAACACTTTGCAGTTTCATAATTCCTGTTGTTCAGAAAATGCCTGTTGAATGAAAATCTCTTGCTCTACTAACTTATTGAGTGAATTAGGGTTATAATTAAAAATTATCACTGATTTTTGGTCTTTGTCCTCACATTACTTTTGGCTTTGCCCAGAATTCTTGAGCAAAGAAGTTAAGAGGTATGTGAACTCTGTCATTGTTTTTTACAGGCAGATAGCCATACAGACGAAAACATAGACAGTCTCATACACTCACTCACGCACACACATGCACACATAACTGCGTTATTTTTTATTTATTTATTTTTGTCCTATGTTCACTTAGTACAGCTTTTAAAGCTGTGATTAGTAAGAAGAAAGTAAAACAGCAGCCATTGTAACCACTGCTGCAGTTAGTTTTAATACTTCAGTTAGCTTTCTTTTCTTTTTAATTACTTATTATTATATTTTCGCTTGGTTTATTTTGTGCTCAATAAACAGTTGCCTTTAGTGAATGCAACCAAGGTTTCTCAATCTGTGCTTCACAGCACTTTAATATATTGCCATGAAGTAGCAGCCTACACATTACTACCCTGTTGGAGAATGTTCTTTCTCCAATAAGGTATTTACAGTCTAACCTATTTTCTAAAAAAAAAATATTTATGACAGCCGTCCAGCAGTGCAGACAAACTGTTGGCTGTACAGTTAGCCACTAAAATGTCAGACTTATTTATTTAGTTTATTTATTTAAGTTTGATGATCAGGGAAGTCCACTGGGCCAAAAAGAGCCCATTTTCAGTGGAGGCCCGGGGAGAAAAGCTCCACAATGATTGCAAGTTACATTTCACATGTTACAAAAGGACATAGTTCATATAGCTAATTAAACATTTACAGATAAGCTCCGTGATATTTGCAATTGGCTTGTCACAATGTTACAAAAATGAAAAGACATAATTCAATACAGAAATTTCAGCATTTACATTAAATGAATATTTTTGTTATAAACTCAATTGTAGGTTTAACATTTTAAAATATATAGCTACTAGCCATTCGTAGGTTAGGAAAATATTATGCATGGAGAGAGTAATTGTATATTTGAAATTTGAGAGTATAGTACAATAGATATTAGAGAGAAAATTAGTTTTTAGTAGGGGAGGGATTGTTTTGGGTGGGATGAAGTAATAGTAGAGGTAGTTGGAAGAGTCAGTGCAAGGTGGAATGGGGGGGGGTTAAGTTGGAGTGTGGCAAGGGCATTTCCATTTGGAAGAAAGATGAGAGAGTAGCTGAGAGTTGAAAATTGCATGGTTAGGTAGGTTGCATAGGTGTGTGGGGAGAGAGTGCCACTGTTTAGCTAAGGAGTGGGACAGCAGTAGATGGCCAGGAGGTTGCACAGATTTGTAGACTTGAAGGAGATTTTAGTTTTTGGATCTGAGTGAGCGGTTGGGAATGTAAGGTTTTAAGGAAGTAGCGAGAGCTGGGCAGTTGGCAGGTTTAAATATGAGCATGTGGGCAATGGTGAGTTGTAGGTAACTGAGGTAGTTGGGTAGTTCAAGCCAGTTGAGGGTGAGGAGGGAGTGCCAGTGGTGGGATGAGTTTTTTTAATTGGTTGCAAATTTGGAGATCTTATGATAGCAGGATTCAAGTTTGGACCGAAGGCCAAGATGGAGATTGGTGAAAAGAGGGGCACAATACATAAGAGAGGGGAGTAGGAGGGTGGATGCAAGGGTTTGATGGGTAGAGGGGCTTAGGAAGTGGTTGTGAGTGTAGAGGAGACCTAACTTTTGCTGGATTTTCTTGATTGTGGAGTAGATGTGGGTGTCAAATTTTAGTTCTTCATTAATAATGATGCCAAGAAGCTTGGTGTTGGGAACAATTTCAAGGAGGGTGTTGTTTTGGCTCTGTATGGTGAATGTGGATTTGTCAATGGAGTTTTTGGTAGAGGAAAAAACATTAGTTTGGTTTTCTTTACATTTAGTGCCAGATGGTTAGACTGCATCCGGGTTTCTGTTTTGGAGAAGGCTAGTTGGGTTTTTGCTTGGAGCTCAGAGGGGGAGAAGGCTAAGCAGATGATTGTAGAGTCATCTGCATATTGGATGATAGATGAGTCTGGGATGGATTGGTGAAAGTTGTTAATGAATAGGTTGAAGAGAAGAGGGGCAAGAACAGTATCTTGTGAGACACCTGTGGGTGTGGGAAGGAAGGGGGAGGCTGAAGTTTTCCATTGGACAGCTTGCTGGCGGTTGGACAAGTAGCTGGAAAACCAGGCGATGGTGATGAGAGAGAGGTATAGGGTGGAGAGTTGGGATATAAGTAGGGTGTGAGAGATGGTGTCAAAGGCCTTTGACAAATCTAGGAATAGCGTGGATATGAACTTGCCTGAGTCACGTTTGAGGTTTATGGTTTCAAGAAAGGAAAGAAGGGCAGTCATGGTGCTGTGTCCAGGGCAGAAGCCATGTTGGGTAGGGAGAGGAGGTTGTTTAGTGTTAGGTGTGCCATGAGTTGTGCTTGTATTGTTTTCTATAGTATTTTAGAAACAGGAAAGGATGGCAATAGGACTGAAGTTGGTGGTATCAGTATTTTTGCCACCTTTGTGGAGGGGATGATGTAAGCAGGGGTGGAAGGTTGTCGGTTGCATTGCAACAGGATTTGAGTTTGTGGAGAAGTCTTTTTATAGTGCTTGTGGGGATGGGATTGAGGCAGAAGGATGTGGAGGAAGGTTGATGATTGCGGTAGTGGTTGGGACAGGAAGGGGTGGTGGTTGAGGAGGGGGGTGGGAAGGAGGCTGATAGTTTAGCTATGCTGTCTATGAAGAATGATTTGAACTGGCTGGCTGTTTCAAGGTTGGAGAGGTTGGGGTCTGGGCAGGGGTTTTCTTTGTTGTCAGGATGCGACATGGATGAGATGGAGTCCCAGAATTTTTTGGGATTTGTTGAGTGCAAGGACTGAAATTTGGAGTAGTGGGCTTTGCAGTCTTGAACTATTAGTTTTTTTGTAGAGTTTCGTAGTTGCTTATACACTAGGAGGGTGTTAGGGTTTTTATGTTTTTGATATGATTTCCATTTTTTGTCCCTTTGGTGCAAGGCTAGTTGATAACCATGGGCAGGGATTGGTTTTGATGTGTTTGGTTTGGGGGGGGGGTGCTGATTGAGAAGGATTAGGAATGAGTGGTTAAAATAGGAAATGACATCATCTAGAGGAAGGGTTTTTATAGGGGACCAGTATACCTCCCAACCTCTTAGAGCAAAACGTCTGGACAAAGCCTAAAATGATAGGGGGACAAATAGGGACAGATTTTAAATACTGCTCTTACAAACTTAGAAAGCTGATAGAATAATACGTTTTGCATTAGCTTGAATTTTCCGAAGCATGTGGAGTCTTAAACCCAAATATTTATCATTAGTTAATGACTTAAATCCTCAGCTATTTGCCAGAAAGATAGAGATTTAAGGAGGAACACACCAAAAATATAAGGCAAAAATATGGACATTCTGTGAAAATCTGTACAGTTGAGAGGTATGAGGACCAGTCAGTATGCTTTAAGCATTCGGAGAAAGTTAGAGGGTTGAAAGAGGAGAGGTTGCGGGTTTGGATGTAGTGGTGTTGTTTATGCAGTGGAGATGGGAGACGGTGGGCAAAGGCTGGTATTTGATTGCTGAGAGGATCAGGTAATGTTCCTGCTTTGGTGATAAGGGTTGGGTGAGTTGTTAGGATCCAGTCAATGATGGTACCAGCAGTACCATCTTTATGTGGTCTGTTAGGAGATTGTATTAGTTGGGAGAAGTTGTACAGTTTGATTGTGCGGGACGAGGCTTCAGAGTTAATATTATTCCAGCTGATGTTGGTATCATCGAGTATATCGGTTTCATTTTTTTATACTGGAGGAGAATCAGGACAAGATGTTTTCAAGAGTTTTGATATTATCACCAGGGGGAATATAGAGGGCAGTGATACATATGGACTTGTGGTTGTTTATTTTTAGTAAACCTATTATAATTTCAGCATTATCAAAGGTTGGTATTTTATTGGCGTAGGGAGTTATGGTATGGGAGGTGGAGTAGATTATTACTACTCCACCTCCTTTTTTGTGGGCTCTGTTGTTGCGATTGATTTGGAAACCTAGTGGTAGGCAGGCTTGCAAGCTGTCTTATTAGTTCCACCCCCTGCACTCCAGGTCACCAAGTATCTTCCAAGCATAAGTCAACATACCAGTTCCATTCATTCTTATCTTTCCAGCTCTTTCATTATTCAGCAAATTTTTGCAAGCTACTATTGCTATTTTGCATAACTGGTTGCTGACCATGCACTCAGACTCTGAAAGAAGTCCTTCTGCGATATCCAATAAACAGCCAGTGCACATTATTTAAATCCAGGACATTTGGCTTGAAGCAAAATATATCTACAACCTCTGTAGTATGACATGGCAGACCCACTAGCATCCTGACAACTAAACATCAGTGGTTAATCACAATAAATAAACAAATGTAGCATCGCCAAACTCAGTTTATTCCCCAAGTACCATAGTTATTATAACGGTCATTATAATACACTCAGTCCCTTATTCCTTAGTCACTCACTTCTTCTGCTCATACTGCTTGTATAGTTCTGTTTTTGTAACATACTTGCTTTAAAAGTTTCAAGATCATAATTTTTACACAGATGATGTAAATTTTTTAGCTTGCTCATTGCTTCAAGCTGTCCCTTCCATGCTGTCTTCTCTTGTTATCTACTTCTACCATTTTCTGTATTTCATTCACTCCCTTTCTATCTTTTGACTGCCTAAACCTTGATAAATGTCACAAATCCAGTCTGGAAGAAGAATTAAAACACAGCTGGGTAACACAGCTTAAATTTAAGGTTTCTCATTCTGCATTCGGTCATGGCAACTGAAAACTGCTAGTCTCTTTCCTTATGTACACAAACAAAAATAATTATCCAAGAACACTCATTTATCAACAACTTTGCAAAGTTCCCCTTGCCTTCATAGCAATAGAAGAATCTGATCTTTAAGTTTGTAAGACTCAGCCCTTACCAACATATGTTATGAATACTTGTTGATCCCAATGGTGCCCGTTACAGTCTGTGAGCCCACTAACTTTTGTCTGTCCAGAATGTAAACCATACCAGTCTGCTAGATTTTCTTAGACACATATGTATTCCATTCCTTCCCCTTTTTCCTGTGCTTCAATAACTCACATATTTTACCATGGGCTCTTTTCAACATATCACTTTGCTTTCCCCTTTTTCCTATATTGATCTTCTTCTTCTCTTTCGGCTGTTCCTATTAGGGGTCACCACAGCAGATCATCTGTTTCCATTTCTTCCTGTCCTCTGCATATTGCTGAGTCACACCAACTGCCTGCATGTCCTCTCTCACCACGTCCATAAACCTTATCTTAGGCCTTCCTCTTTTCCTGTTACCTGGCAGCTCCATCCTTAGCATCCTTAGCATCCTTTTTCCAATATACCCAGCATCCCTCCTCAGCACATGTCAAAACCAACGCAATCTCGCCTCTCTGACTTTGTCTCCAAACTGTCCTACCTGAGCTGACCCTCTAATATACTTATTCCTAATCCTGTCCATCCTTGTCACACCCAGTGCAACTCTTAACATCTTTAACTCTGCCACATTCAGCTCTGACTCCTGCCTTTTTGTCAATGTTACTGTCTCCAACCCATACAACATAGTTGGTCTCACTACCCTCTTGTAGACATTCCCTTTCACTCTTACTGGTACCTGTCTGTCACAAATCACTCCTGACACTCTTCTACACCCTGCCTGTACTCTCTTCTTCACCTCTCTTCCACACTCATCATTACTCTGAACTGTTGATCCCAAGTACTTTTTCCTATGTTGATACCAATTCATATTTCTCTTTTAAGTGAAATTTTTCTTTCCATAGTTCTTTATTAGCATTTATATTTGAATTCATCACCTCTGCCATTTCTGCCTCACATTTTCATCCACTTCTATTTAATTGGGTTGCAAGCTTACTTTATTTATCCCACCATGAGAATTGGTCATTTGTTGACTTAAGTTCACACTTCACTAGTGCACTTTCACTGCTTGCTATTCTGAATTCTACTGCACATGACAAATGCACCTTTATATTCTATTTTCCTTGCTTTGGTTTGCCTGTCAGATTAAGTCATGAAATATAGTTCTTCAACCTTTCTTCTACTACTCACAATGACAAAAAGTTTAGCTGAACTATATTTTAAAGCTGTTCCTCTTAATATTACCTCCAAGTGACCAAAAAGAACATTTACACTCCACAGCAATATCACTAGAAGTCCAGAAAAAAATATACAGTATTGGTATAGTCATGTTATGCAGAACACGGGAGGAACCACATTTTGTGATAATGATTAACTTGTAAATGAAGTACAAATGTTTCTTTATGTGGAGAATTTTAATTTTAAAGAAAGATTAAATTCAACTGTAGTAAATAAGAAAAATATTTTTTTAGAAAGTTGGGATTTTGAATGCAATAGCTATTTATTTTGTAATATGTGGATACATCCTTGAAACAGAAAAATAAATATGTTTTATTGCTTTGTAGATTGCAATTCCAGATTTATTGTTGTGTCTCCTGTAAAGAATGCAACTGCTGGTATGTTGGTAAGCAATTAAAGAGTGCACTGCTGAGCATCTGAGTGATATAAAGATATAAAGAAATATAATAATAATAATTCTTTATGCATATAGGATATGTTACCAGAGAATGTGTTGCGAATTCCAGACTTAAAGAATAATTTTTAAATATATTAGAAGAGGTAATGTAAACAATGAATCAGGGCTGTGGAAATACATGTGGTATTGATAACTTAATGTGCATGTATCTCAGTCTTGGCTGATCATATGTCTTTAATGTTTAAAACATTAATTCTTAATTATTTGATTAGTTAGACTATAATAGTTTGGGTTATGCAAATACTGTTTCTGTCTTAAAATATGCTTGTTGCATGAATGATTACTGGTGTACTTTTTTGTTTCTCTTGAACAACCTTAATGAAATATTTTGCATACTTTACATTGAATACATTGAGTCCTTTTTGATATTTTGGGACTCGGATTTTCAAGGATGGATATGGTGTGGACAAATGGTAATGATTTGCAAATTGAGGTTGAAAGGAGATGACATTTGTGTTGGAAAGAATATTGCAGACTTGAATTACATTAGATGGTGTATTGTAGATACAGAGGCAGAAGCAGGCTTACAATTAATGTGGGACAAATTGTAAAATTAAACAAAAACATCAGGCTGGGGTGTGCTAGTGGGCAGATCTGCTAAATTTGACTGACTTGACAGTCCTTGTTCACATCACTGGTATTGTTCATTTGTTTCCCACACAGAACGGAGTACTCTACATCTGTTCTGAAGTAAAAAGTCTCATGTGTTGCTGATGCCTACACCTTTCACTGTGCCTGTGATTAATAAATAAAAGTTATTTACTTGGCCTGCCTTTCCATTCACCATCTCTCTACCCACACTCCATATTACATTGTTTTAGTCTCACCCACCTTTTTTACTCGCACATAAAAAGCTTCTTTATTACAGCCTGGACTCCTTTCTGTCTCTTTCTTTCCTTCTTTCTTTTTTCATTCTTTCCTTCTTTCTTTTTTCATTCTTTCTTCCATTTATGCCTTGGTATGTTTTATTAACCTTGCTGCTTTGCTTTGTTTCCTTTTCTTCCACAACGCTCACCCCTCACCTCTATGTTTCTTTGCCATTATGCCTTCTGAGGGCTGCCTTCTTGTATTTTACCTTTCTTGTTACCTGTTTTATTATTCAGCAATGCCTTTCCATTGCTGCTGTCATGTCCTTGGCTATTTCAATTATTTGATTTTTTTATCATTCCTGACCTCCATTATCTGACCCTATAGCAAGGACACTGAAGTAAAAGCTCGTTTGAAAAAGGTATTTAATGCAGAGCCAAATGGAAGTGAAGCTTAGTCTGAAAATATATTTAATGCAGAGCCAAACATTAAAGTTACAGAAATGTATAACAGAATAATGTGCATTTATCACTTTTATTTTTCTTTCTTTATTCTTTTCTTTTTTTCCATAGCACCAAAATCTTATTCCATAAGACAACCAAAACAGCTAGCTCTATCTTAGAATGACTGGATTTTACCTTACTAGGCAGTCATGCAGGTACACCATACTAGTATGCCCTGTGGGAGGATGTTCCCAGCCTGTCTTGAAAGTACTGCCAGGATCATCATCTCTACAAGACTGTGTGCTAGATGAATCAGTTTATGTATGTGAACACAGTCATAACACCATAGTATACGAACACAGTCATAACACCATAGTATACGAACACAGTCATAACACCATAGTATACGAACACAGTCATAACACCATAGTATACGAACACAGTCATAACACCATAGTATACGGCAAGTTCAATGGCCAGATCCATTCATTCATTCATTGTCAGTCATTCAAATGGAGACGGTTTATAAGATATGATTTTATTTTCAGTTATAATTTAAAAGCATTTGTGTTGAAACTGAAAAACAATCACATCTAAGACATTCTGAACATTTAATGGAAAATCTACCCGTCTTTGCACACTGGTTAGTACCTAGAAATAATTTTAATATTCTAAAATGCTGTGTAGTGAAAGGCATTTAGTGCTTAAGCTGCTAGGAGAGAGGGAGAGAGAGAGACTGGCAGACAGAAACAGATAGACAGAAAGACAGCCACAGTGTATGTGTCTGTATATGGGAGACAGATAAACTGTGAACTGCTCTGCATACCAAAGATGAATATCTTCCTAAGTCGAGACACTAAATGACTGTCATCTAAAACTGTAAAGCTTAGACAATTAGTCTTCATTTTCTAAGTCTCTTATTATTTTTATTTCCTTCTTTCAAACTAACTTGTTCATTTTTTAATTCTGTAATGTAATAAGGTAAGGCCACCAAGGCTAAAGATCTTCATTTTCAGGAGAAACTTGTTCAGACGGGAGCAGGAGCTGATAAGTATACTTCCTTTCTTCCCAGCCTTCCCTGCATAGGTGTATTTTTAATCCTTACAGGAATATATTGATAATTACACAGAACATAAGTGAAAAAGAGTTGTGTAGTACTCAAAAGACTGGTATATAATTTTAGAACGAAACCTCACTGTCTCTCTGAGTATATACGCGCGCACGTGTGTGTGTGTGTGTGTGTGTGTGTGTGTGTGTGTGTGTGTGTGTACATATGTATGCATATGGAGCTAGTGATCCAGATCAAATCAACTAAATTTCAACAATGCTTACTTTGACATGTTAACAATGACATTGCTAATGGTGATATATTTTGTGCATGCTCCGAGGAATAACCTCAGACTATGCATGCACATTAAAATATGTTTCCTGCAAATGGGGAAAGCCCAACCCTGCACCTCCACCCCCTGATAATTATATATACTAACTCTGATATAGCACAATAATTGGGGAAAGGGCACATTGCCAGCCAAGGGAATTGTTGAACTCAAACAACTGTTGACCATCTGTTTTGCTGACCAGACTCTGTTGACAAAACAGCGATCAACTAAAACTCAAATTGATCAGTGCCAGTAGAAACACACACACACACACACACACACACACACACACACACACACACACACACACACACACACACACACACACACGCACACACATCGCTATTAAACACACTGAAGACCAGAGTGGGACTTTGATATAATGAGTCTATGAAGTGAGGTTCTATTAAATGGGGTTCGATAAAGTAAGTATTTGGTAATTTGAAATAAATCCATATATATACATATATTAAGGATTCCCCCTGCAAGAAATGTTGCTTTTGCATTTTCACTTTGGATTGAGTCCAGGGCAATTTAACTCTGCAAGTTAAATTCTCAGTAAATTTTGTTTCATGGACTTAGCTTTCTGCTTAGGATACAAACATTGATAGGAAGATCTAGGTTCATCTCAGTATCTCAGTACAGGTGGGGCTGGGGGCGGTAACAAACAGAACCAGTTTTTGTTTTGGGTGGGTAACTGCACATTGCTATCGATGCATCATTGCTAGTAAAGACATGGAAAAAAGAGTAGCAGCTGCCAGGTAGAATTTTGATTTTAGAACACTGGCTATTTATTTAGTTTTTTTAATATATTTTTTAAGCCATTTAAGATGTGTAATCACAATTTCTGCAATATTTTTGGAAACTAAGAAAGTATTTTGTTTTTCCTAAAATGTAAATATATTTGTTGTTTTTCATGTTTTTTTCCACAGGACTTTTTTTTTTTTGTCTTTCGGCTTTTCCCGGTTAGGGGGTCGCCACAGCGGAACTCCAGTCCGCTAATGATTGGCAGTAGATTTTTATGGTGCTGAGTTGCCAGCTCGATGCCCAGCGTTCAACGAAGGCACTCCCATTCACGCATGTCTTTCGGAACGCTACTCGACCCGTGGGGGGACATGCAGACTCCACACAGAAGGCACTCCCTGCACTCCAGCCGAGAATCGAATGGGAGGACCTCTTGCTGTGAGGCAAAAATGCTACCGCTGCACCACCGCGGATATTCCTTTTTTCCACAGGACATAACAGTCCAAATTAAAAATGTCCTGCAAAAAGAGCAATAGGTGTGGTGACCCTACTGCCTAGATAGTGGGCAGTGGCTCCCACCACAGAGTTACCACATCAGTGTGGTCAGGGTAAGTGTGATATAATTTAGGACCGAGACTTGGGGGCTACTTCAAGATACTTGAAGAAAAACAACATCAAAAAACTCAGATTCAGTGAGAGGGAGAACATCCAAAAAGTCTTGAATATCTGGTTTATAGGCAGGTGGGAAGTGAAGTAAATAATTGTAAATTATATGGTTAACCTACACATCTATGGAGTTGTACTGGATGAGGAAACAACATGTCAAGTTAAACTTTGATTGGTGTTTTCCATAGGAAATCACTAAAGATGCTGTCTCTTAAATGTGTGCTGGCAATGATTTTACCTGTTTGCATGACAGTGGAGTTGATGTCAATAAGTTTGGCAGTTGTCTCGGCTTGGCCTGGCGTGGAAGGTATATTAAGGATTCCCCCTGCAAGAAATGTTGCTTTTACATTTTCACTTTGGATTGAGTCCTGGGCAATTTAACTCTGCAAGTTAAATTCTCAGTTAGTTTTGTTTCATGGACTTAATAGGTAAAGCACTCAATGCATCTGATCAGAAATAACACACAAAACAAAGTATAGCTAAGTATATTTTTCAGAAAAGAAAAGAAAAAAAAACACAATACATTTTTCATTGTTGACTTCTTAGCCATATGTAGTTTGCTAGACACAGCTGCTAGCTTTAGGGATAACTTGCATCTGTTGCATACCTCTCAACCTTTTATAGCAAGAAATCTGGACAAAGCCATAAAAAAAAGTGAGACCAAAGCCCAAATTAAGGCACAACTTTTAAATATTGCTCTTATAAACATAGAAAGTTGATAGAATAACAGATTTTGCATTAGTATGAATTTTCTGAAGGCTATGAAGTCTGAAACTCAAATGCCTTGCCATTATTTTCTAACTTCAGTCTTTAATGATTTGCCATTAATTTGCCAGAAAACCACAATTTTATGAAAAACAGACCAGAAATATGAGGCAAAAATCTGGACATTCTGCAAAAATCTATACTGCTGACAGGTATGAATTCTGATGTAGAAAAGGTGATTTGTTACACTGACAGAAAACAGGGTGAAGTTGTGAAAATCACGCACTAGGCTTGTTCACAGTTGTCTTTTTTTTCCTTTTACTTCTAGGCTCTACCACTAATTATTGCTTTATTTTCTAAACATAATGTGTAGATAAATAAATAAATAAATACACACACACACACATATATATATATATATATATATATATATATATATATATATATATATACACACACATACACACACACACACACACACACACACACACATATATATATATATATATATATATATGTGTGTGTGTGTGTGTGTGTGTGTGTGTGTGTGTATGTTTACTGGCATTGCTCTATTTGAACTTTAATTGACCTCTGTATTGTTGACACACTTTGGTAGATGATACAGATGGTTGACAAGTGCAAGACCGACAGTCCCCAAGGCAAGGAATATGCCCTTTTCCTGGGGATTGTGCAATCTCAAAGTTAGTTAATATATATACTTAGTAGTGGGTGTTTGGGCTGTGCCCCTGTAAAAATCATGCTTTTTTTTAGCCTGGACCAAGGCTAATCCTCTGAAGATGTGAATAACTTTGTCAATGTTAGTATTGTCACCATAAAAATGTCGACAGCTGCCTTACCCACGATTACGAGTTTCAATATAGATACACACACACACACACACACACACATATATATATATATATATATATATATATATATATATATATGGGTCTACTTTGGAAGCTCAAAGTTTAAAAACTTCGAACTTCATATGGTCGAGACCATAAGATCAAAGTTTTGAAACTTTGAATGGTTTAAATGGAGATCCCTGTACATAACAGAACAGGAAATTTGCCATTCTCTTCACTGTAGTGCGATCTCCGAGTTGGTATATTAAATTAGCAGGGGGTGTGGGGGTGCAGGGAGGCTTATCCCCCTGAATAAATGTAAAAAAATGTTTTGTTTTTCCTTTTTTTATTGAAATTTCAGACTTTCTGAACTTTGATGTTATGGTCTCGACCATATGAAGTTTGTAGTTTCGAAAGGTTGAACTTCTAAAGTAGATCCATATATGTATATATATATATATATATATATATATATATATATATATATATATATATAGATATATGGGTCTAACTCAAAACATTGACTTACCACATTGTCGCAACCCAGTTCATCAAGACCACATCAGTAAAACCTTAAAATTTTGAACACTTGAAACTGCAAAGCCTAACCCTGGGAATTGAACCACTTGGCCACCAGGACAACAAAAAAAAAAAAAAAAAAAACAACACATCAAGTAACACCCACCAGAGTAGGGGGCTTCACCACCTACACCCCACCTACCTAAATATGCAAACTCCGAGATCACACTACAGTGGGGAAATGGCAAAGTTCACCATGGTGACCAGGTGGTTCTTTTCCTGGGGTTTGTTTTTGATGTTCCCAGTATTTGACATTGTCTGGTTTCACTGATGTGGTCTCGATGAAATGGGTTTCGACATTGTAGTAAGTCAATGTTTTGAACTAGACCCATATATATATATATATATATATATATATATATATATATATATATATATATATATATATATACGTGTGTGTGTGTGTGTGTGTGTGTGTGTGTGTGTGTGTGTGTGTGTGTGTGTGTGTGTGTGTTTGTGTGTGTGTTTGTGCATGCTTATGTGTGTCTGCTTGTCTCTGTGTATATTTTAATTTTTCAGTTTTGAAAGATGCAGTTTCACATTACTGTTTCTTATTGAGGGGGTTCAGTACTACTTAAAGGAAGTTGGTGAAGTTCAGGTTGTACTGGAGTCAAATAAAACCCATTAACAGTTCACTGCACTTGCAACCTTGTAAGCTTACTAATCAGAGATAAGTTTTTGTTAACGGACTTTAAACTTGGTCTGCATTATCAGACATAAGGAGATTGCACCCCCAACTTAATTTATGACCTTAAGGTTCACTTCCCTCCTTCTGCCATTGTCTGGTAAAACACATGATCTTTTAGAAGTGCACTCAGGCAAGAAGCTGTTACACAGTCTATAAATTCAGTGAAATGCAGGAGTTCCAAGTATACATCTTCTGTTTCTCCCACAACCTAGATACTTTCTTTTCAGTTAATAACAAAAACTGCTGTATGTCTCTTGAACTGTAATCTGCCTAACATTTCATCCCTGAGTACCATGAAAAGAGGAGCAGTTCCACAGAATGTCACTTTTTGCCACCTCAGTGTGTGTGCTTATGTGATTCCTTTTCTCAGGGACCCATTTGCTTTCCCATTTTCATCTTTCATTCCATTTCACAAACAAGTACCACTGAAATGTGAAATCTGTGCAGTCACCGAGACATGGCTGAAAGCCACAGAAAGCACCCAGGTCGTGCAGGGTTACAACACTTTTCATATGTTCAGATCACAAACTGAGGGTGAAAGAAAAAACAAAGGAGAGGTCTATCCTTCTTCATTAAGATAAGTACACCTCGAGACTTATCAAACAGTATGACTGTCTCAAGCTACTCCATGTCCAATTAACCATAGGCAAAATTCCCTACGACATCATAGCTAGCTCTAGGTTCCCCACCATGAAGTAGAAAAAGCATATTGAATGCCTGGGTCTACTGAAGTCACCAACAGGACTCATACTATTAAAGTGAGTGACTTCACCATTAGCAGAAGGCCAGTTACCAGTGGCATACCACAGGGTTCTTTGCTGGGCCCTTTACTGTTTGGAATTTATTTCTCAGAAGTCCAGGCAAATGTGGATGGCCTGTGGCTGAACAAGTTTGCTAATAATTTTAAATTGGGAGCAGTCAGTGAGTCCCCAATGATGCTAATGTACCGCAGAAAGGGTTAACACAGAAGAATGATTGGTGCCAAAACCACGGATTGAAGCTAAATGAAAAAAAAAATGCATTATTATTCCCTTTGGGAAAGTAATCATCCCTGCTAATTACATTATAGACAGCATCCCCTAAGTGTAGACCCAGTGGTAGGTGATGTGGGTACTGAAGTTGACAGCAATCAGTACTTTGACCACCACGTATACGGAGTGGTAATGGAATCTTTCTATGTAACACATCTCATAAGTAAAGGCATCGAATCTAAATCTAAGGATGTTATAATTCCATTATACTTGGCCCTCATCAGACCAGTAATTGAGTACAGTGCTCCCTTTTGCATGTATCTCACCAGACACATGCAACAGCTGGAGAAACCACAGAGGTTTCTCACCAAAAAAATACAGGGTACACAAAACAGGTCTTACATGGAAAGACTAAAAGCCCCGTCACTGTATTTTGTCTACTACAGCCTGCTAAGAGGTGATCTGGGCCTGGCTTTCAGGGCAGTTTGTGACCCAACCCTGATAGAAATACTACACGTTTGTGATTCAAACTGCATGACAGCCACTCGCTCCAGGGATCTTAATTTAGCGTCTGACATGAACAACTCATGCTGGAGTGACAGATACATCTTCCAGAGACTGCCCTTCATCTGGAACAATCTTCCCATTCATGTGAAGTAGACTCCCTCCCTGACCCTTTACAATTGCAGCATAGATAAATGTATGGGTGATCGTAAAGTCACTCCTGGGGTGGCATCCTGACCCCCATAGACAGAGGAGGTTGGTATCAATATAGATTCATACCTCTACAAACTTTACTCACCTGACTATTGGCAATTGGGGCAACTCAGGATAAATATGGCTAGGCTTGTACTGGCTCTTGGACCTTTAGCCCAGTAACCTCCTATGAACCTATAGAATACAAACTGTTACAGTTTGAAGTCAGACTTTCATATTGTTCACTAACTCCTTTTGTTGATATGAATCAATGTATGAACACAACACTTTCTTCATTATTAATGCACATGCTACTATATTCAAAAGTGTGCATAACAAAGTGTTCTTACTTCAAATATTGCTTATAGACCAAATATTCTTGTAATTGAGTATATAATGTAGGTTGGACTCAACCCCCTGCAAGCTCAAGTCATCCTCTTGATGTGTATACCAACTTCTAATGCCACAGATGAACTTACATCACAGTTATCATTAAGCAGTTATTTGAACAGATGGCAAGGCATGGGTGTGTAACAATGGAAAGGCAAAAATGTAGAAAGCAATACAACAATAAGGTGATCCAAAAAATAAAATCATAACAATGAGCGATGGGAAGTCTTATAGGTAAAGAAAGAATATCAGATTTTCTTGAAGGCGTTTGATTAGCAGTAGGGCAAAAAAATTATGAAATAATTAAAGGTATAACAACAAAAGTAAACATTAAAATAATAATATTCCATATGTGGATTCATACCCTGAATATACTGCATTGCAAGTGAGTACACAAATCATTAACATGTTGAGCCATTAAGGAAATTTCAGGGAATTAAATCTTCTGATATCACTTTTGTCTATATCGACTGTGCTAACTGATGCACACTGACACCATGCTGATTTGCATGAATGATGCCTAAGTCTTTGATAATATATTTCCTGAATTTTTCTCAAGGAATGAGAACTATCATTTCATAAAGGTCATCAATGATCAGTGACAATGTTTTATGCCAACTGCCATACATCGGTTGAAAATAAAACCTGTAACATTTGCTAATGGATAACAGTTTTGATTATGAATAACTATGTGATGTGCCTGATGAAGAGGTTTTAGTTTCAAGGATATATACCAGTGCCTATGTACACAAGATTGTCACTAATACAGAGTCACTGTCATTGCATGTGTGGCTTAGCCACGTCAGATGTCAAAGTGCACAGAGCCAGTGAAGCACAAGTAAAAGATGTACGTAAAACATTTTCAACAGGGAGAGGTTATTCATTGAAAATGAGTATGCACTTACATACCTTTAAAAAAATTGCACCTTACCGGGATTTGAACCCTGCACCATTTGCACTGGAATAGACTCTGCACATTTATTTACATGTTGTACCAAATAATCACTTACCGAGAGCACTGTAAAATAGACTTGAAATTATTTTTAATTCTGAAATGGGAATCTGTGCTGAAATAAACTGTTTGGGCATGGGTGTATTTTTATTCTTGTTTGGAACAGATTAAAGTGTGATAATTGGAGAATAGGATAGATCTGAGTGTGAGACAATGTGAAGGCACAACCAAGTTTTTGATGGCATACTCATAAAATGTATGTAATATATTAATTGTGTTATCTTTGCTCATTGACTGTATTAAAAGTTGTCATACCTACATTCCATTAGTATCTACCTACCATGAATCTGACTTCAGGTAGTCGGAGATATCCTTCTCATTAATAGGAATCTTTGTACAGCAAGCTCATATGCATTTTAATTGACATTGCCAGTCTGGGATCAGACTTCAGTCATATTTTCCAATGTGTATAACTTAAACATATTTTAATAGTTACCTGTGTGACACACCATTTCAAAGTGTGAGTTTCATGGGCATGGATATTTACCATATCAATGACTATTACTCCAAATGAGGCACACTGGAAAAATGTTAGCTTGCCAAACACGTAATCCCCACTCCTTTTCTGCTCAGGCATATGCACATCATCATATAGACCCCAAGTTGTTTAGCTTGTTTGCTCACCACCTGCATTGAACGATTCAGAATCAGAAAATAGAATGACATGAGAACTAATTAGGAAGCTCAATGTGCCCAGGGGGGCTATTTACACCATATAAGAGTGATATGATATAGGGATCTTCCATTGCACTAAGGAAAATTACTTTATTCCCCTTGTGTTTCAGGAAAAATATTTTGACAAAAAGAAGACTTTGACAATATTTTCACTGATATTTAAAAAGGTATGTCTTGATTCATAGAACTGCACTTTTGTACAATATTTGTATTCATTTACTTTGTGCTGTCTCCCTGCATTCTTTAACAATAATTCATGAAAGTCATAAGAAATGCCTTTGATGGGTGCAGTGCAACATATGATTATAGCCTTAACTTGTCACCAAAACAGTTTAGAATTTTGTTTGTAGAGAGGAATACCTATTGGGATATGCTACTGTAATGGTGGGCAAATCAAAATGTGTGTACAGGTGCTGTCAATGTGAGGCTGGGTCTTGTGTGCTCTATTTCATATTGTTGCTATGCTTAGGAAGGTGTGTGCCTGATCACAAGACACTCCTGAATCTGTTCATTTTTTGGGAAGTTTGGCACATGCATTTGGACATTATATCGTTGCTTGTATGTTTTAGGATATGGCTATGTTTGTGGTAGGCTGTTGTAGGCTTTTACATGATTGTCTTTTGGTATTTATTTCATAACTGATACATTTTGTGTAGTACCAATGTAGTAATCTGGCTTTTGGTATCCATTTTATATACCATAACAGCAGAGCTATATCTCCTAGGACGAAGGCCACTAAGGGCACATCCTGAGGCAAGCCTCATTTGTCAGTGGCTCTGTATCTCCATGGTGGATCACTCATTACAGTGCAAGCCTCCAACAAGCCCTTTTGTGACCATGTCTGGCAGCAGGTGGCCAATGATGTGAATGCTATCAGTGGCCATGGCTGTAATTATGAAATGGTCTGAAACAGGGCCAGTGATGTGATACATTGGGCCATCACCAGAGTGGTGGCTGTGACATGGGAGAAGAAGGCTACAGGTGGTGGGCTGTCTAAAGTGTTACCACTTAACAAAACAGAGTGGTCCCTGGCATCATTCATGAGTGCTGATACTTACTCAGAGTTTCACAGGGCAGTGCTGGATGTATAAAATGGAGGAGTCCTTGGCATCACTCATGAGTGCTGATACCTTCTCAGAGATTCACAGGACAGTGGTGGATGTTAAAGCAGAGATGGAGAGGTCGCACAACATTTCAGCTAGTGATACCCCACATATGTCATTTAACTGTTACTAAGTCCCCCATTTGCAGTTGTTAGTCACATAAATGCTATGGTACATCTGGCATCAAGGTGCATCAACCACTTGAAAAATGTATGAACATATTTATATGCAAGAGTTACCTTTATTAATAATTGAAATTCTAGCTCTTGCATGTCTAGTTGTGCTGTTTGTGCATACTTACCCTGTTTTTTTTTCCGTGTATTCACAGGTGAAACATTGTCTGTCACTATCACTTTATAATGTTGGTGGTTCCTTAGCCGCTATTGCTGATGGTAGGGATGAGCAGGTACAGTTTTGGAATGTCAACCACAGGAAGTGAGACCCCCACATACCCTCCTAACATTATTGATACAGTCTGACTGTCTAGACATGCACATGACACAGAACCATCTGAGAATGAACGGGTTGAGCATGACACTTTGATCAAGATGGTATGCTGGCCCCAGGTGCAGGTGTGTCTGACTCTCCCTCTAGCCATTGTGGACAGGAGGTAGCACACAGGCAGTCAGTAGAAGTCATACGTGTAAACCTCACAGAGCATGAAATCTGCACAAACCCTAAAAAAATGGGGTGGGGGTTGACAAAGGCCTAAAATAGGGAAAGATTTTACAAATTGCCCTTATAAAGTTAGACAATTACTAGAATAATATGTTTTGTGTTAGCATGCGTTTTCTGAAGGATATAAAGTCTGAAACTCAAATGTGTGTTATTTGGTGACTTCTTTTCTCAGTGATTTGCCATAAAACCATACATTTTATGAGAAACAGACAAAAATATGAGGCAAAAATCTAGACATTCTGTGAAAATCTGGACAGTTGAAAGCTATGATAGAGGTGCTCACAGGAGGTATGGTTAATGTCCCCCACCCACAGATGTTGATGTGCCACTAGCTGCCAGCTAACATATGTGCAGGGCCATTATGGAGGCATAGAATAGTTGCACCAAATCCTTGGAAGAGATTGTGAAACTACTGAAGGTTGCATGCTGAAATCCAGGACTGTGTGAACCATGTGTATGATTCCTTGGGCAGTATGAATGACTCACTGAACCATGTGTTGCATGCTGACATCCAGGACTGTGTGAACCATGTGTATGATTCCTTGGGCAGTATGAATGACTCACTGAACCATGTGTAGTCTGCTCTAGGTTGTCTTTTGGGGGAGGGACAACATCCACAAGAAATGTAGAAGGAAGTAGTAGTCCACAAACATCCCAAAAATTGATAGGCTAAAAAGAGCCATAAAGATAACAGAGTGGACGATGGACGATAAGGAATAAAACATGAATTGTTACATTGCAAGTAACCCAGAATTTCCAGATAGAAGATATTCAAAAAGATTAAGAGAAAAGTTAAAGGAAAAAAAAAATGCTCCACAAGAAAAAAATGTGTGTTCATTAGTATAACAAATCCATGAAAAGCATTAAATAGACAAAGAATCTTTGGACCACCTGGAAAAATAAGTGACAGAGGAAATGTGAAAATAAAAAGAACAAAACCCAGAGTTTTTTGAAAGGTATAAAAAAGAAGTATGGACTTGGGAAGGAAAAAGAGATCTGATACAGTGCAATATTTATGCAAAGGAGAAAGCCAAACTAATCAATACAAAAAACAGTTCCAAATATATTTGAAGACAAATACAGGCAAAGGCATCCAGATATGGAAAATTTTACAATACAATAAATAAGAACACAAAGGGACAAAGGAGGAATGTAGAACAGAAGATTAGTACAGTAAACGTTAAACAAATAGAAACTGAAGTTATGGAATAACTGTTAAGGGAAGGATTTTATGTAGAAAGTCTAATACAGTTCACGTCACAGCATGATGGAACAACAAGTCCCCAAATTAAGGAGAAACAGGTGGAGTGGGAGACACCTGAAGAAGAAATATAGACAAGGAAAAAAATATTTGATATGATGCATTATTTATGAAATGGAGAAAGCAAAACTAATCAAAACTAAAAAGTAGCACCAAATGTATTTGAAGAGAAATACTGGTAAAGGCACCCAGATAGGGAAAATTTCACAATACAAAAATATAAGAAAACAAAGGAGACAAGAAAAAAAGGATTATTAATGGAGAATTTAAAGAAGTAGAAACTGAAGTTATGGATTACCTGTGAAGTGAAGGATTTAGTGTAGAAAATCCAACAGAGGTAATTCCACAGCATGATGGAACAGGACATCCCCAAAATAAAGAGAAATAGGTGGAACTGGAAGCATCCAGTGATTTGCCACATGATAATGCTCTGGAGCCATCAGTACAAAAGTCCAGTTGGTGTTACACAGCAAGGGAAGAGCTGTAAAAAGGGGAAACATCTAATTATGGCATGGATAGATTACAAAAAAAGCATTTGACAGTATCCAAATTCATGGATAAAGAAGTGCTCACAGATGTATAAGATACATCCTACATTTATAAATTACATTGCACAATGACAATGAAAACATACAAACCGCTTTGCAACTAAGCCATGACAAGGGGCAAATTATTATCCCAGGGTTAAAAAGTCAAAGGGGGATATTCCAGGGTGATTCTTTTTCACCTCTGTTGTTTTCCATTTTTTTTTTTTAGATTACAGCCTCTAGCTTTTGTTTTCTTCTGATAGATGCAAAATCTCTGTTTGCACCATTGTCTTACATTTTCCTTGTAAATTTTCCAGTTAGATTCACTTATTCTGCCTTTAGAATATTTGAATTTTTAACCCCTTTCAGTTCTCATCTGTCCTTATTTTCACTCAATATACTAATTGCATTACTTTTATTCCGAGTCTTCTGAGTAAGTCTCAATCTTTTTGAGTATGCCTAATACCAATAACCTTAAGTCACATAGTCTTGCATACTAACAATACAGGCTCATTTATGCAGGCGTATTTCTAATCTGACCACAGCAAAATCTCATTTATAGTTATATCTCTCTCAGCCTTTTGTTCTCACCTACTGTTACAGCTGACTGGAATACATCTTTCCCTTCAGGTGGACAAGCTGTCATTACCTACTCTTATAGCATCTGGGTTGTTAGTCATTCCCAGCTAATGCAAGTAGCAATCACTTTATCCCTCTGTACCATACAGCAAGCACTGCTAACATTGTTAAACTCAAAGAATGGGGTATCCATTCACTGTAAGGAGGTTGCAATGGGGGACACATGCATGAGACTGAATATAAGGAAGGAAGCCACCATGAGAATGCAAATAATCTTTCTTGACTGCTAAATGAAGAGGAACCCACCATGACTGCCAAATGAAGAGGAACCCTCAACCATGCTTGCATATTTCTCTTTATCTTTTGCAGTTATCTAAGACAAATATCCTGATGCAAAGAAAAAAAAACATGTAAGCACAGTAAGTGTGGTATAATCTAGTACACACGTGTAATACATGCATAAATTAGTCACAATACTGTGATCTAGGAACAGTAATGTGCAGAGTCCTGATTACTGGTGAAGAGCAGCGATGCATGTATTACAGGGTCTATATTGGATCACCGAATGCTTAGGTTAGCGAACGGTGATTAATCGACCCCATGTAAGTGAAAGCTTATAAAACCGAACTGTCAGAACAGCGATTTTTTTTCCCTTGGAAAAAAAATCGCTGTTCCAACAAAAAAAAAAAGAAAAGAAAAATGAAAACACTTTAATACATGATATTAAGTGGGGAGTTTCGCCCCCCATACCCCCTGATGTGGGGGGCTGTGCCCCCACACCCCACCTACTTAAATGTATCAACTTCAAGACTGCACTAAAGTGCCGAAAATGGCAAACTACCAAAGCAGGTAATCAAATTCTTTCCCAGGAAAAGAATTCGCTTACATGCCACTTTGATATTTTGCCATTTCAGCATTTTCAGCTCGACCAACTCGCATTCGCTAACCTGCGTCTTCAGTCAGCTGATAGGAACCCGTATTATAGAATCAATCTGTGACTGCAAAATAGTTCTAACAGTCTCTTTGGTTCCAAAATGATACTGCCAGTTACATGACTTGCTAGGTCACTAGATATGATGTAAGAGCGATATGATGATATGAGGTATTGCCAGCTATGACAAGAGACGTAAGGCAGTGGATGTGTAACATATGCCAACATAGCTAGCTGGAGTTTTGTAAAGAATTACATGTCATTTGTATTTCAAACTGATTTGTACAGATGCTTGTGTTAAAAATGTGCCAACAGTGGGTCCTGCTGGACAGAAAAGAAATACACCTGTATGTGAGACTGTATTGTAACTGTTGAAATGAATATATTGTGACAGAGGATACCGGAAGAGAAGAAGTTACTCTCAGTCCAGCTAACTTTGAAAAATAGTCTGAAATTAAATTACCTGGTTTAGGCCATAAAGATTGTATCTGACAGTTCTGGATGTAGCCAGAGATGAAATGTCTGTGAGAAGCTTGGCTTAGTAGCTCTGTAGTAAGTGTGGAAGTGTTAAAATTGTTTTGCAGCTTCCAGATTTTTTTTTTTTTTTTTTTAAAAAGAGTAGCCAGAGATGAAATGTCTGTGAGAAGCCTGGCTTAGTAGCTCTGTAGGAAGTGTGGAAGTGTTAAAATTGTTTTGCAGCTTCCAGATGTTGTAACACATCTTAGCAAAGCTCTATGTGTGTGCATTATGACACATGTGTAAGATTCTGGCTCAGGTTTCTAGTAAAGGGGGTAGTGTGGGAACCAGAGTTAGATGACCAGATGTGATATCATTCTAAAGCCAACACTGAAATGATATTTAGATATTAGTGAGAGATGTCACTCAGCTTTCATCAATCTTGTTTGTGAAACTTGACAAAGGACCACTCACGCACATCATCTTACCTTGCTCTAGTAAGTGAACTAGGGGACAGTAATTCTTAGATCACTCAGGAAAATATAATGAGATTTGTTAAGTATTGTTTTTCTGTATCAGTGTGAACCTTACTATCTGTTTTTTTTTTAATATTTTCTGTGATTAAAACACTGGTCTTTATTGTAAAGAGATAGTATTTTCATGTTCTTTTATTATTTATTATTAAATATATTTAAACTTTTCATTGTGGCTGGTCTTTTAGTGAGAATATTTTAACTTTTGAGAGTACTTACATTTATTTGGCGACACTGTGGCTGCTCATGAAAGCCTTGCTATTTGGTCAATATTACCATTGGTATTAGTATTAATTTCACTCAGTATAATTGGGTAGCCTGATAAAAGCCTTAAAGTAGCTGGGCTTTGTGGGTGTTCTGCTGACAGTGTATCTACCTTATATACTGGGCAAAGGTGGTATAGCTAGTAAAGCTGTGCCAGCCTTTCCCACGTGTGTGTGTGTGTGTGTGTGTGTGTGTGTGTGTGTGTGTGTGTGTGTGTGTGTGTGTGTGTGTGTGTGTGTGTGTGTGTGTGTGTGTATACCAAAGCTCAAAGAGAGTGCATGTGTCAGCTACTTTAAACAGGGACACAGAGAGAACTGCTTTCACAGAGAAGGTGTTGAAGGATGTGACTTGGAACACCTGGCTAAGGACTTAACTCTATAGCTGTTTCAGTGGGGAGTCTTATTTGAGGTCTGGAGAGAGAGAGAGAAGGAAACCCAGCCCAGGATGGGAGTGTGTTGCCTGTGTGTTGTTAAGGGAAATTGTGCTTGGTGCAGACAGCTGCATCTGGAAATACTGTGGGTATCTATGTTTGTTCTAAGTGAACATCCCTCACTGGTATAAGTTGTGAGGATTGAGGCTCCTTGATTACTGTCCCAGAGAAGGGACGTCACAAGCAGTACCACGGAACAGAAGAAATGAAGCTCCTTATCTTAACTTTTATGTGGTAGCATGATGCTGCCGTAGAATAGAAATTAAAGACATAATTAGACAGAAAACTGCAATAGATATCAGCTGGTCCAACATTACTAGCACCAGCAACCTAGAGCCTCTATGAATGACCTTCCACACCATAGTTATGTACCTGTATTATCACTGTGAGGATTCTGCAGAAAAGGTACCACTAATCGCTTTGTATGCACACTCTGTATAGAGCCAATCAGGACAAAAGGAGGTTAACATCTGCACTGAGAACAAAGCTGGCAAAAAATAGTTTGCTTAAGCAGATTGTCAGTGGTAAACAACCATAACTCATATCAAAGACATTTATTAAAAGAAAAAAAGAGTATTAAGCATTTTGTATCCATTGTTAGCAATCCTGCAACAAATAAAATGGATAAACAATTTAGAGAAAAATTTGAGAACAGTGGAAAATAATTGAAGTCCTGTGGTAAGCACCTTCAACATAAAATAGATATTTATCTGTATGCTTTTCTGTCAGTCATAATGTTATATGTACAGCCACAAATACTACACAGTATTGTTGCTGCCAAACAGAATGCTGCATGCCAGATGAGACTTGATGAAACTAGAAGTGTGGTGACACCTATACCAAGCAGTGTTAGTGTCAGTCTGTGAATGAGAGAGAGCTGAAACATATTACCATGGGCCAGAAAGCCATAAATGAAGATTATAAGACTGAAATATAGCAAAGGTGTCAAACTGCTTCAAGGAGTGGACCTCAAGGGTACAAAGTAAGGTATAATCCCTGAGCAATTTACATTAAGCAGATATGAAATGTTCATCAACTTAACAGTCTATTGTCAGTTATGAGATAATAGTGAATGAACCGATCACCTGGTGTGCAAGGAGATTCCATGGATGTGATTAATGTGGTCCCCTATACAGTGACAGCAACCTCCAAAATTCACCCCCTCAAGACCTTAATACTATCCCTTACTGTGGCTACATTGTCTGTATAATAAGTGTGAATGACCACATTTGTTTCCAAATGGCATGATGTATCAGGGGTGACAGAATAAAGTGCTGTGCATGACCAGTTCTAGAAGATAGTGACCGAAGGGTTTCACATTCAAAGATGAATGACCAGATCTTTGTCTATGCAGAGATGACAATCAAAGTCATAAAAGCCACTTACGATGATGTGTTAAACAAGGCAGTATTGCTGCCGTATCCTCCATGTCAAACATATACAAAGGACCTTATTAGGCTGTTGTTCCAAGCCCCATGCTACCACAGAGATGCTACTCTGAACATAGAAAAAAAATAGCTTTTTGAGGCTCAATCCAATGAGGGGAAGTGTATTTAAAACAATAGCATCAGTGTTATTTAAAGGAAGTAATTAAAGTATTACTGTCAGTAACTATGGACTTGTGAACAAGATAGAAATACTGTATGATGTCATTGTGGAAGCTCAACATATTATCCATGCCAACAGTATGATAACTAAGTTCAGATTAAGCATATTGTTTAAGAGATAATACTATGACCACTTCAGGCTGATATAGGCAAGTGAAACGTAATCGGAAATGTTTATTACTGAATAATTACCTCTGCTCATGTTCATGTTGCTCTTATTACACTAGATGAAAATGTAAAACGAGAGGAGTGTTGCATATAAGTAGCAAATGCATGCCCAGTATATGCATGTTCATAACATGTGGGGATACCATTCCAGGAGCAATTGTTTATGAAGAAAGATGCAGTGAATGGCAGTTTCTGTATGAGCATACTTATTAATAGCTTAAGGTGAATATATCCCGAAGCTAAATGCACAACAAGCCTATTGTATTAAGTGGAGGGACTACTTTAAAGTAATAATAAGGGCAGAATATACCTGTGATATATATATATATATATATATATATATATATATATATATATATAAACTAGAGAGAGAGAGAGAGAGAGAGAAAGCATGTTTCATATCTTACTGCATACTTAAAAGGTGGATAGAAATCTACAGAAACATTATTAAGTGAATGACTTCACCTGACCATATACTGCTGACACCACACTCCCTCGTCTGCATGATTGGGTGCCAGACCTTATAATGAAAATTAAATGGCTCCATCACTTCCACCATCAGGGACACTATTCTGCATATTTCATTTACCAAATTTATTTATTTGACATTTGTTAACTGGGATAGTCCAACTGAGCTAGTGCCCTTTTACAGTGGAGGCCCGGGGAGAAAAGCTCCACAAAAAGTAAGACAAGATAAATGCATAAAGAAATATATACACAAGCTATACATACAAAACAGAGAAGAAGACTCGCAAAAATACTATATAGAACAAATAAGAGAAATTAGGATAGAAACCAAATAACTGGTAGAAAAGGGGAAAATTAATAAAAGTGAATTATTCAGTGTATAAGAATTTAGGGTAGAAATTCAAGTAGGGTTATTACAGTGACAAATCCAGGTACTATATAAGGATTTGTTTAGAGCTTTGTTTAGAGCTTTCTTAAACTCATGGACTTGAGGAATGGATCTGAGGTATAAGGGGAGCTTATTCCAAGCAAGAGAAGGAACATAGCTATAAAGATTTTGGACAATAGCTTTATTTGGTTTGTATATCTGTAAGAGACATTTATCTGAACTTCTGAGGGATTAGGGTGAGAAGAGGGGATATGTTAGGGCAGGCAGAGGGCTTGTTAAGGATAGAATGGATCATGAGAAGTTGAGAGGATAAGAACTGGTTATGAAACTCTAACCAGTTGAGTGTTAGAAGAGCATGACAGTGGTGTGATTTAGGAGGTAGATTGGCTGCACGTTGCAATTTTATTGTAGGTGGTTTCAAGTTTAGAAAGAAGTGAGGACTGTAAGTTGGTTAAGATTTGAGAGCTACAGAATAGGTTAGGTAGAAGGTAAGCGTGGGCAGGTGAGATTCTGGAGTCAGGTGTGAGGAATCCTTTATTCCTGCATAAAAGGCTCAACTGGATTTCCTTGATACAGTAATGCACATGAAGCTCAAATATACATTGATCGTCTATGATTGTGCCAAGGAGTTTTGTGAGAACCAGGTGTAAAAGTAGTATTGTTGAGAGAAGAGATGGTAAAGGAGGATTTAAGATGGGATAGAGATGCAGGTAAGAAAATAAGTAGTTTAGACTTTTTGGGGTTAAGTATAAGTTGGTTGTCAGTAAGTTTCAATGAGATTAAATGAAGTTTGTGTCAGGTTTAGCAGGTCTGAGGGGTTCTCAGCAATGGAAATTATAGTAGAGTCATCTGCATACTGAATAAAAAATGATTTAGGACAAGATGTGTGAAGTTAATTAGTGAAAATATTAAAAAGAAGGGGACCTAGAATAGAGCCCTGTGAGATGCCCATTTTGATAGAGAGAAAAGGAGAAAGAGCAGATAGTCATTTGACAGCTTGTTGTCTGTCTGTAAGGTAGCTGTTAGGCCAAGAGATGATTGCTGGAGAGAAGGTGAATTGAGAAACTTTAGAGAGAAGGATAGAGTGGGAGACTGTATCAAAGGCTTTGCAGAGATCTAAAAAGAGGCAGGACACTAGTTTGTCTTTGTCTCTGGCAAGGGAGATGAGGTTAGTAAAGGAAATGAGTGCTATGGTAGTTCTGTGATGTGAGCAGACGCCATGCTGTGTAGGAGTGATCAAATTTTCTTCTGTGAGATAAGTCATGATTTGTTTGTGAACACAGTGCTCCAGACTTAGAGAGGGGAGAAAGAATAGCAATAGGATGGTAGTTTGAGAGCTCAGCAAATAAATGAATACAAAGTAATCAGAAAAAAGAGCAATGGACTGTGTTTGCTCAATATCACAGAGGTAATAAAGCACCTAACAGCATGCCTTATGCACTTAAGGAGCACACAGATTTCTTATATTAGTATCTATATTTTCCCTTAGTAGTCCAACCCCTGCAAAGCATTACAGTTTTCACTGGACATCTTTTTGCACCATGACCCTTTACTTGTGGTCTCTGTCTCCTGTACTATGAATCATGTGGTCCTAATGGCACTAAGTTTGTGAGTAATTGGGAGTACTAGATGATACTACATGGGATGTAGCTGCATTTAGATGCAATGTCACCAGGCAACTCTGTTAAAACACTCATATTCCTGCCTACAAACATGTAGGCCCAAACCAGCTCTACCTGCTACAGATCTTGTGAAAGTTGTTGCTTTGGTTGATTCCCTCCACCCACAATGGGGTTGGTTCCCTTATCTTCCTCCCACAATGGGGTTGGTTCCCTTATCTTCCTCCCACAATGGGGTTGGTTTTCTCATCCTTTTCCCAAATTGTGGTCGATTCCCTCCTCCTCCTCCTACAATAGAAACATTGGTTCTCAGTCATAATATGCTACCTCTGTCTGTTGTCTGCTCATAACAAGGCATGTTAAATAAATCCTAGTGAAAGGCAGTGTAGTCGGGAACAAAACCTCAGGGCAAGCAGCCCAGCTGAGGATTGCATTAAATAAAAATCAAAGTGGGAAGACATTTTATGCTGTAATACTATATTATATGACAGATGCCCAAATGGTGTAAGAATTGCAACCAGAAGTATAATAAGAAGAATAACTCCTCCTGATGTCAAGTGGCCATTTTTTCAGTGTGGAAGTGCATGAATAACCTTGTCATCTGGCATCAACTGATAGAAAACCAAGGCTCAGAATGCAGAATAAAAATTTATAGTTTAAGAGAATGCCCTGTTACCAATACAATTATATCCTTGCACATACATGTTGCAGTATAGTTGTGATGTCAAGTTAGATGTACCATTCTAAGGACATGACATGCTTGTGTCATGACTGATGAAGGATATATTTGTGCCATTTACCTACCTACTGAATAAATTACAGATTCTACTTAAACCACAAACTAATGCTTATGTCTTCCAGTCTTCCATCTGCTCAGTATATATATGTGCACACACACACACACACACACACACACACACACACACACACACACACACACACACACACACACACACACACACACACACACACACAGACAAATCGCTTTATATTTGCCCCATGTATTTGTTTATTTTTAAATCCATTCTTGGTATTTTGTTCCTTTGAGGAAACATTCTCCAGCCAATGTGGCAGTGTTTATTTCTTGCTACATTTCCTCGTGGCTCTGACTCTGTAACCTCCTCAAGAAAGCTATTCCATGCATTAACTGCTACCATAGGTGGGCATGCTTCCTCATGGTGACATTGAATCATCCATTGTCTGTTCCTTCAACTCCTTTCTGACATTTATTGTAAGAAGCTCTGTTAAATCCCTTCAGCTATTTTTTTTTTCTGTTTTGTTGTCCACCAATCCTGTTATGCACAGAGCTTCATCCACAGACATTCGCACTCACTTTTATCCCTTTATGGGGCATCAGCAAGGCCACACCACCATCCAGACAGGCCTCACCCATATTTTCATTTAAGCTATGCTTTTCTTTGTGCCTGGCTATGAAGTTCCGTAGATAGGCAGCAGCTGATCAGTGTTAGGTGGTGTTACCCATTTCTGAAAGTCACATTATCCTTTGTAACTCCCAGCCACTTTGAAGGCATCTGCTTCGATCCACCTGTAGTCTCCAGTAGGCACTTTAGGTGGACTAATTCTGCTGGGGCACATAGTCCCAACCCTACCTGCTTTGACAGAAAAAAATCTCTATTTTGTCATTCCTCACCCCCTCTTACCAGCATATCTATTGCTTTGGTTACATCAAATCCAGGACACCTGGCTTATAGTCAGGGGTTCATCCCTGTATGTTACAGAGACATCTCAACAGCTTTTTAAGCTGTCTCAAACTTATTCTCATTTCTGCCTTTCTTACCTGTGAGATATATAAATGGAATCCTATTTCATCTGGCTTTATATATGGCAAGGATCTCTGATTCACTCCTCCTCCAGGGTTTGGGTTTGAATCTAGACATCCAATTAGTGTCCATGTAGAGTTGGCATGTTCTCCTCTTGTCTGTATAAGGTTTCACCTAGTGTTCTAGTTCCTTTCTCAGTCCCTCAGTGCAAGAAATCTGGACAAAGTCAAAAATAATGGGGGGAGGGGGCAAAGGCCCCAAAATATGGACAGATTTTAAATACCGCTCATATAAACTTAGATAGTTACTAGAACAGCAGGTTCTGCATTATTATGTATTTTTGTAAAGATATGAAGTCTGAAACTCAAATGTCTGCCATTATGTACTATTATTTATTGACTTCTGTCCTCAATGATTTGCCAGAAAATCACAAATTTTATGAGGAACTGACCAAAAATATGAGGCAACAATCTGGACATTCTGCACAAATTTCGACATTTGAGTGGTATGGTTTCCTTTACTTTCCGGATTCATCCATACATATTATTTTTACAATTGTATTTGATGCCCAAGCTTTCTTTTAAAAAAATCTGTGAAGAATCCATTTAATTAATAAATAAACAGCTGAATAATTAGCAGTGTAGTTTTGTGTTTTGTCTTTCAAAATTGTTTCTTGGTCTTAATGGCAGTTGCTAACTGAACATTGTTGTTCTTGTCTGCTGTATATTAACAGAGTTTTAAGTCCTAAACATAACTGCCCGTTTCGTGTAATATTCATAAGCTTGCAGCATTGGAAGAGTATGCTAATCTTGTGAATGATGTATAAAAGACAAACTTTCCCTGGTTTTCAGGTTTTGCTAAATGTACTTGGGAAAGGTGTCATCCCGAACTCTTCTGACTAAGTATAATCTTTTCCATTTACCAAGCTGGGTTAGGTGGATCTCACTTGTGTGTGGACCTGCAGGTCACACTCCTTAAACTCATTTAAAAAAACACATGCAAGTGATTTAACATGTTGCAAGTGCCCTGCACTGTGTGGAAACCCAGATATTTTAGCATTTCCCACACTTATTATACATGAAGGGC
The DNA here is from genome assembly GCF_019279795.1 of Protopterus annectens. Lineage (NCBI taxonomy): Eukaryota > Metazoa > Chordata > Ceratodontiformes > Protopteridae > Protopterus > Protopterus annectens. The sequence goes on along the minus strand of NC_056743.1, from coordinate 623,354,819 downwards.
TATTTTTTGTCATAAACAGAAAGGATTTCTCTTCAATTTTTAACTTCAATAATGGCATATAAAAATTAATAAAAGATACTGTTAAATTAGCACTAACCTTTTGTTGCCATACTAACCAATAAAAACTCAGAAAGCAAGGCTATTTCATAAAATCTTTAAGTGTGCATTGTTATGATTAATTGTTTACTTTAAGTGTGCATTGTTATGATTAATTGTTTACTTAATTTTAAGTGACACAAAATAGAGGTGGATGTATGAAAATGTTTCAGGTAAATAAACATTCTACAGTAATTTAGAGAAGGATATATTCATATCTCTCAACTATGCAGATTTTTGTCTCATATTTTTGGTCTGTTCCTCATAAAATGTGTGGTTTTCTGACAAATCATGGAGGAATGAAGCCACAAAATAATGATGTACATTTGAGTTTCAGACTTCATATCTTTTAGAAAATGCATGCAAACACATGACCTGTTATTCTAACAACTTTCTAAGCTCATAAGGGCAATATTTAAACATTTTCCCTATTTTTATGCCCTTGTCCCCCATTATTTTAGGCTTTGTCCAGATTTCTTGGTCTAGGAGATTGAGAACTATGGATATATTATTTATAGCTGATCACTGTACCATTCAGTGGTCACTTAATTTTCCAAGAAGAGTTGATCAAGAATTCTGAGACAAGTTACGGCTTTACGGCTTTAGTCAGCACACAGAGACAAACTCAGTAATTTGAAAAGTGACCTTTGTGCGTTTGTTTTTGGTCTTTGTTCTCTGTTTTCAACCCCCTTCCATTCTTTTGGGTCAGTTAGTTTCCATAGTTACTGTGTCCTTATACAGCTTTATGTTTTCTTAAACCTCTGTTCTTTTTCTCTTTCTTTGTTGACTTTCTCTTTGATTGGGGTCAGTTACTTTGTCACAATGTAAAGGGATTTTATGTGGGCTTTGCTGTAATTTAATTATTTATTTGACATTTTAATGTAGCCTGAAACAAACAGAGCCTCCTTGCTTTTGTATTTTAAATTCATTGCTTTTTTCTCTTTTTCTGAACTTCATAGAGGTCCACCTATCCATCCTCATTAACGACTGTATACTAATGGATGTATAGAGGCTTGAATTTCACCTAGAAACCTTACAACACATTTTTCAAGCAATGCAGCTCATTCACAGGGACCATCTCCTTACTCTTCTTTCAGCTGCATATTCCAGTGAACTGGTTCCTGCATGCTCAATTTGGCAGGACGTACAGTGGGGCAATGTGTGCGTGTGTGTGTGTGTGTGTGTGTGTGTGTGTGTGTGTGTGTGTGTGTGTGTGTGTGTGTGTGTGTGTCTGTGTGTGTGTGTGTGTGTGTGTGTGTGTGTGTGTGTGTGTGTGTGTATGTATAGGTGAATGAGTTGTCATGCGAGTGCATGTCTGTAGGGTCGTGAATGTGTGTGTGTGTGTGTGTGTGTGTGTGTGTGTGTGTGTGTGTGTGTGTGTGTGTGTGTGTGTGTGTGTGTGTGTGTGCGTCATGTGTGTGTGTGTGTGTGTGTGTGTGTGTGTGTGTGTGTGTGTGTGTGTGTGTGTGTGTGTGTGTGTGTGTGTGTGTGTGTGTGTGTGTGTGTGTGTGTGTGTGTGTGTGTGTGTGTGTGTATCTGTCTGTGTGTGTCATGCGAGTGCATGTCTGTGTGTGAATATAACTGTGTGTGTGTGTGTGTGTGTGTGTGTGTGTGTGTGTGTGTGTGTGTGTGTGTGTGTGTGTGTGTGTGTGTGTGTGTGTGTGTGTGTGTGTGTGTTTACCTGGATGGTCACACTATGGGAATTAGGTATGGGATGCCAAATCTGTGTGTGTGTGTGTGTGTGTGTGTGTACAGTATATGTGTGTATGCATCTGTGTGATGTGTTAGAGCTTGCATGTGGGTGTGTGGGTGATTGCTTCATGAGTGTGAGTGTATGGAGTTTTTTATGGATTATTGGATGTGTGTGTGTGTGTGTGTGTGTGTGTGTGTGTGTGTGTGTGTGTGTGTGTGTGTGTTTGAATGAACTACTACTCATATATTTGTAGTGCAAGAGATGGTTATAAAGCAATAAAAGCATTCCCTCTCTTCTTGGGTATAGTGCTTATCACATCCTTAGCCCTAATAGCAATTGTGGGAAAGTATCAGTATTTGCCAGGGAAATTATCACCTTATGGTGGATTCTTCAGGATACCACATTTGATCTAAATATTCAAATAATCATAAACACGTCTAATCACCACTTCACAGCTAGTTATAGAACGCTCTCTGTGTACCTTTTTGAGCATGATAACTATCTTAACACCTTAGCTGAAATCTCCATTAAAAATCTTATTTTTCTACTAGGGGCAATCAACTATCCATCAGTAAACTGTCTGTCCTACACTGACAATGTTAGCATACCTAACACTTCCTTGACAATATAAATGCAAATTCTCTTTTACAGAAGGTAAACCAGCCTACTAGAGACCACAATATCTTGGATATATTCCACGTAAACATGGCCAGTTCTTGCACACCTCCATATGTATCATCCTACCTTATTAAATAAGACCATAAATTAGCGACCTTTTCCTTTAAAACTTGTGGAACATCCCCTGTAAATACATTTGTGTTTACAGACTTCTAAAATGCAGATGTCCTTCAGTTACTAGATTAACTAAATAAAGCCAACTGCATTCCTGCTCTGATGGATCCCATTGTAAAGCCACTGACTTGGCCAGTGACTTCAACTTGCACTTAAATTGTTGCATAATATAATGAGAAATTTAAAACCAAACCCCTGTGGTGGAATATCCATATAAATAAATTATATAACAAAATAAAAAGATTGTTTAATGCATTCTAGTTACTGTAAGAGCACACTTTAAGCTAACAAGTAATAAGCTTAAGGGAATTGTTAGTAAGCCCACAACAGAACATAAACTTAAAATAGCCAGAAAAAAAAATAACTAGAAATATTTATTCATAAATATTTATTTATTTATTTATAAATATTTATTTATTTTTATTTATTTTTTAACTATTGTCAGTAGGTTAAGAACTAACCCCTAACATTGTTTGGAGATAGTGCACAAAAGATTTTCCAAGAAAGCTGTTGTTGTTGTTGTTTGTGTTTCGGCTTTTCCCGGTAAGGGGTCGCCACAGCGGAACTCCTGTCCGCTAATGATTGGCAGTAGATTTTTATGAAATGCCGAGGTGCCAGGTCGACGCCCAACCTGCAACGAAGGCACGCTCATTTATGCACGCATGTCTTTTGAATGCTACCCAACCGCGGGGAGGATATGCAGACTCCACAGAGAAGGCACTCCCAAGCCAAACCGAGAATCGAACGGGAGAACCTATTGCTGTGAGGTAACAACGCTACCACCTTACCACCGTGGAATACATTTTTCCAAGAAAGCTGTACGAAGCAAAAAAAAAATCCTTGTTAGGACTCTAAGAAATAGAAAACAACAAAAGAGAGAACAAAAATGCAAGGAAAAGTCTTTCTAAGGACTACAACAATAACAAAGACAAAGAACAAGAGTATTTTTAAAGCAAAGGACAAAGGGTGAATGACATAAAACAAACATGACTGGGACAGCTCTGAACCAGCTCGACCATATCCCTTAATTTATCAGTTAATATCTGACAAATTTATCTCCTCCAAGAGTTATTGATTTTCCACAGATTACACAATCCCAAACACCACTTTTAATTATTATGGAACAAGTTCTCTTTGACTTCTCAAATGCTAAGAATACCTCATCCACGGGTCCCTAACAATATACCAGACTGGCTGATTATCAGTGCCAAATATGGCCTATCTGATTTGCACTTAACTTCTTTAATCAATGCCTCCCCACTGGTTACATTCATAAAGACTAGAAAACAGCCATTGTACAAGGGTATCCCAAAAATGGATCCTGGAACTGTAGACCCATGAGTCTCACTAGCCTTATAAGTAAAGATATGGGACATATTATGTCAGACCTCATTAATTTGGAGTTGGAAAATCTCTTAAACCCTCATTATAACTTTGTCAAGGGAATGTTCTGTCTGCTTAGCCTCATTAATCGTTTTGAGAAACTCACTAAAGCAGTGGATAGCAACTATGCAGTACATACAGCATATCTGGACCTTATGAAGGCCTTTGACATGCAGTACATACAGCATATCTGGACCTTGTGAAGGCCTTTGACATGCAGTGCATACAGAATTTCTGGACCTTGTGAAGGCCTTTGACATGCAGTACATACAGCATATCTGGACCTTATGAAGGCCTTTGACATGCAGTACATACAGCATATCTGGACCTTGTGAATGCCTTTGACATGCAGTACATACAGCATATCTGGACCTTGCGAAAGCCTTTGACATGCAATACATACAATATTCCCAATGGCATCTCCTCTAGATCCAAAATAGTCTTAACTCCAATTTACTGTTATCTCTTGTCCTGTTTTAGTAAAGGTCATTATCTTATCTCATCCACGGGCCCCTAACAATCTCACTTACCTATGCAAATATGGTGTTTCTTCCACACATTACATAAGTAAGGTGCCTGCATCTGGTCTTAACTATGTCCATAAATGTCACTGTGGTTTCCACTCAATACATGGCACCATTAGCCTTTCTTGGATACTCACAGCTTTAAGCATTTAACTCCGGAGAAGAAAGACCCTAAGCCAAAGCAGTGAAGGACCATTTTCTATTTATCTGACCTAAGAAACCTGAAAGAAATCATGAGGACTGGCAGAGATTTACACTAGTGAGACACCACAGATTAGGATAAATAATATTCATAGTTATTTTCATATCCTGTAAACGTGGAGCCATTTTTGTGAAGAGTTTAGGGCTAGAAGTAACATCACTCCCTGAGGAGGTAGCTAACTTTTTGGGGAAAGAAGTAATATAAGTCCCTGAGGAAGTAGCGAACTGCATTGTTTAGGGCCCATGAGTGAGCTTTTTGAGGCACATTCCCATATTTATTTCTTTTCAAGATGTTCTAAGTTCGATTTCAGTTGGACATCCATTATGATCAGAATGGTGGAGCTCAATATGGAGTGATACTCCTGGTGTGTTTTGCATATTATGCTACATTTTGTGTATCTCCATCTCAATTGTTTAGAAATGTAACTAGCAGGGTTGTAGAGTTCAACTTTCTGGGTCACCTCTCCAAAAGGACCTCTGCATCAGGAGTACTTGCTTGGTAAATAAATCTGAAATGAGCTTAAAAAAAACAATAATTTCAAATGCCTTACTCCAATGATCTACAATTTTGACAGCATCTGTATTGCCCTGAACAAATGACCAGACTTTATGACTAATTTATTTATTTTACATTTGTTTACCGGGAGAGTCCGACTGGGTGAGAATCCCATTTTCAGTGGAGGCCTGGGGGGAAAAGCTACACAGAGATTAGTACAGTAAATACAGTTTACAACGTTACACAGAGATTAGTACAGTAAATACAGTTTACAACGCTGCACAGAGATTTGTACAGTAAATACAGTTTACAACGTTACACAGAGATTAGTACAGCAAATACAGTTTACAACGTTACACAGAGATTAGTACAGTAAATACAGTTTACAACGTTACACAGAGATTAGTACAGTAAATACAGTTTACAACGTTACACAGAGATTAGTACAGTAAATACAGTTTACAACGTTACACAGAGATTAGTACAGTAAATACAGTTTACAACGTTACACAGAGATTAGTACAGTAAATACAGTTTACAATGTTGCACAGAGATTAGTACAGTAAATACAGTTTACAACGTTGCACAGAGATTTGTACAGTAAGAAACATTCACGAATTAATAGAGTACAGTGCAGATATGGAAAGGTAGATAAAGCAATGATCATAAAATAAATACACATTGTGTAACCAAAAACAATATGGTTGTTGCACAATTATACAGCTGTAAGGTTACATTCAACAATAGTTAATACAGTAATCACAATTGCATAGAGGATTTAAGTGAAATATTTATCTGTTAAAGGAGACTAACGAGTGTTGGAACAGTTACATAACCAAAAACTGTTTAAATGGGAAAGGAGTTTTCTGAAAGTATTTTTATTTTTCTGTGGACCTAATATCTATGGGGATGGCATTCCATATCTTTGCAACAGAAGTGGAATATAAGGAATCCCCAGAGTTATTGTTGCTTTTGGTTATGTCAACCAGGGCTTTGTTGGTGGATCTTAAAAGCTGTGTGTTAGAATAGATATTAAGGAGGCCCTGAAGTGCAGGTACTCTGGCAGCATAATACAGGACCTTGTGAAGGCCTTTGACATGCAGTACAGACAGCATATCTGGACCTTGGGCTATAATAAGTTGGTTATATGTGAGAAGATTGGGTAATTATAGCCAGGACAGCTGCTTGATAGCCAGACGTTGTGTCCTAATGGGTGAAACAGTAGCAAACTTAGCTATTTTATTGTAGCAAATGTTTAATTTGTTTAAGTCAGCTTTGTTTAGGTTGAGGAATATGGTGGAGGCATAGTAAAGAGAGAATAATAGGTGTTTTCTTGCAATGGTAGCTTCATTGTCATTGGTGAAGTACTTTTTACATCTGTATAGGGGTCCAAGTTTTTTATGGGCTTTTTTATTGTCTGTGAATTGTGGGTATCGAATTTTATGTTGTGATCTATAACTCCTAGTAGTTTCATGTGTTGAACAGGTGTGATTGGAGTGTTATTGGCTTTGAATATTGTGAAAGGGGGTAGGTGGGTTTATGGCTCTAGTGGGATAGAATAACATTAACTATGTTTTTTGGGTTAAGTATTAGCTGAGAGTTGGCTAGCCAGATTTCAACAGCAGTAAAGGATTCTTGTGTTAATTCCTGGAGTTGAGGGAGTGTTGGGGCACATCAGATTAAAGTGGAGTCATCAGCATACTAGATTAAAGTGGCATGTTGGGTAGCTTTATGGAGTTGATATGTGAATTTGGTGAAAAGAAGAGGTCTAAGGATGGATCCTTGGGGAACCCCCAGAGTGACAGGTAGGAGAGGAGAAAAGGTATTTAGCCATTTTACTGCTTGTTGGTGGTTTGATAGATAGTCTTGAAACCAGGTACGAGTGGAGTATCTTAGATTAAGATTAGAGAGAGCATGTAGAAGCTTGGGATGACAGTATTGAATGCTTTGGAGAGATTTAGGAATACTGTGGATACGAGGTTACCATTATTTCAGTGTCGATTTACTGTGTTGGTAAAGCTAATAATGGCTGTGGTAGTACTGTGATTGGAGGAGAAACCATGTTGGGTGTGGGGTAGGAGATTATTAGTGAGGAGATAGTGCACTATTTGAGAGTGTATACATTTTTCAAGGATTTTAGATAAGGGGTATAGAATGGCAATTGGACGGTAATTTGGTAAATCCATAGGATTGCCTCCTTTGTGGAGAGGTATAATGTATGAAATTTTCTACGGAGAAGGAACTTGCTGTTCTGATAAGGAACAATTAATAAGTATAGATACTGCATAGGAGATGGCTTTGGCTGCAGTTTTTTGGTATTGTGCAGGTAATTTATCAGTGGCCAGGGGTGGGGGTTTAAGTCTATTCAGATATTTATATATAATGCTAGTTGGGACAGGTTGTAAGAAAAACAGTTTTGGTTTTCCAGTACTATAGACAAATTTGGATATGAAGTGGAAGAATTATTATTGGTGAGGGTAAAGATAGATTTGGTGAAGTTTTCATTGAATTGGGTGACAATATTATTGGAGGTGGTGTTGATGTTAGAAGGTGGAGTACTGGTCTTACCTGGTTGTAAGACTTTATTAATGGTGGCCCAAAACTTTTGTGGATTAGTCTTGTGTTTGGATTGGATTTTTATATAGTGGTTTCTTTTGTTTGTCATAATTTGTTTTTTGGCTTTATTTCATAGCACCTGATATGCTTACCTATTACTTTGAGTTTTATTTTGATGCCATGTGTCCCAGGCTTTGTCTCTTTGCTTATGAAGTAGAGGGGTATCTCTGGTCACCCAGGGGGCATAGTTGGATTTAGTTATTAAAGTTCTGATAGGGGCTAGCCAGTTTAGAGTATTAAGGAAAGTATTGCTGAAGTGGTCTACAGCACTGTCAAGTGGGAGAAATGATAGAGGTGTCTAGCTGCATTGAGTAAGTGCAGAAATGAACTCTTGGGATTTGAAATTCTTTATATATAGTATTTGTTGGAGGTTGGGGGATTTGAATGGATTTAATTGGTGTCTAATTACATAAGTGGGTAGGTGAACACTGAGGATATCTGGGAGGGAGCCTGAGAGGTAGGATTTATGTGGCCTTTTGGTGAGGATCTAATCTAGGATGGACTCCTTTTTTGTTGTTTTAGCTACATGTGTTGTGGCATTGATTAATTGAGTAAAGCCATGTAGATTAATGTGGTTAGTGGTGTGGAGTGAGTCACAAGAGGACCAGTCGATATTGACGTCACCTAGTATGATTGTTTCTTGGGGAAGTTTTTCGGGATGCCCAGTCTAGAATGAATTCTAAAGTATTAATGTTGTTACCAGGAGGTATGTATGTACCAATTAAATATAGGTGTTTTTTGGAATTCATTTTTAGTTTGGTGAGACTAGTTTCTGCATTATTGAAGTTGGGTGGGTTGCTGAATAACATTTCAATGGTCAGGTTATTTTTGAAGAGGAGAGCTATACCACCACCTATTTTAGATGTCCTGTCTTGTCTAAGCATGTTGTAATCTTTAGGAGCAAATTCATTCTTACAATTATGTGGTTTTTGCCAGGGGAGTAAAGGGCCAGGGAAGCATGTAGTTCTGGTATTTTGCTCAGTAGACTTTTTATGTTGATACTGAATATAAGGAGTTCAGTGGATTTCTGGAGGAGTTTAAGATGTTATTTGTATAGAATGCAGGGCCAAGATTTGGGTGCACTTTTCCACTAAGTATGATTCTAGATGCTATCTGGATGATATTTTTTAGGTATGTGATTATGGCTGTGTTATATTTTGAAGTGATGTGGTTGTGCACTTGATGTTGGGGTACTTTAAAGGTGACTAGGTCAAGGTTAGAGATGTTATAGATAGAGGGCGATATTAACAGTAAGATGGTTTCTCTTGCATATGGGTTGGAGAGGTTAGGGATTTATATTGAATGCTTGTGCTGTCAATATGAAGGTAGGAGGTTAAATGAGTTGTAATAGTGAAGCTTAACATTAAAATAAAGGTTAGGGGCAGCATTTTGTTCATTATAGAAGGATGGTGTAATGAAGTGAATTGTTGTTGGATATCCTTACAGGAGTGAGTACAAGTTTTTGCCTATCAGATGTTGTAGGGAGTGAATGGAGGAAGGAGGTTGTATTAGAGGTCTTAGAATGAAGAGATTACACAAAGTGTGTATAAATGGTGTAAGTCAAAGAGAGTTTGAAAGGGTGTGGTTTATAGGACGTGATGTGGAAATAAGAGTGAGGCTTTTGGGGAGTGACTAGTTAGGTATAAAGGTCAGGAGGCTATATGAGACTTGAGGTTGTGTTTCCCACCTGCAATGCTGACTTCCTATGTTTAGTTTGCCGGACTGAGTAAATGTGGGCTGGTAGGGGGTGGGTAGAATTTTGTGTCCTGCTCTTCTTCCTGTCAGGTGGTGGAGTTTTGAGATTTTGCATTCCTTGGCAGCCCACTAGTAAAGACCAGTGTTGCTACACTAAGTAAGAGCATACAGTCCCGACTCCTGAAAATTCATGCATGCAAAGATTAATAACAAGCTTTGCATGTAGAAGAGCACTCTTACTTTCACACTGGCTTTATTGCATGTTAATTATTAATGAGTAACTACTGGAAAGACCATAATTAAAACAGTTCTTGACTCATAAAAGATGCCTAAACTCAATAGAAGAAGAGAACTCTAAACAATTCTGGATATATATACAAATATACATATTATTTGAATGCTCACCTACATGACAGTGCATACAAGGTCGCAGACCACTCACTAAACATAGATCATGTCTGCTTCTTCTTCTCCATCATCTTTGACACTGCTCATCTAGCGTTACACCAATAGGCCATATGGATAAGTCAATGGACAATGGATAGACTAAACAGTCTACTAAAATGCCTGCACATAACTCAACTGAAACAGAAGCAAAGGTGTGACTGGTCTTCCTTCACCAGACATGCAGTCAGAATGAATTATTACTTCTGTAGTGGACATTACAAATGCCCCTAACTCAATGTTTGTTCTTGTGTGAGGAGCACCAGCTTATAATAACAGAAAACTAGGCTTTTTTGGAGTTGGCACTTAATATTATGTGAGATCTTTAAGTTAGTGAGAAGTACTTTATTTTTTCCAGTGATGATTGTATTGAACCACTTCATTGCATAGCAGACAGTCTGTATTCAGTATATTCCAAGGCTTCCTTTCCTGATGACAAGAAGGCTCACTAAACAAATCTAAAGCATGGAGCAAAAAAAAAAAAAAACATGTTTTCAGTAATAGTGTTATGCGTTATCTCCATCTGTTAGTTAATGTATATTCTGACAGCACTATAAAGAAAGTGCCATAATTGCATATTGTAATGAAGCTTTATTTCAATGTGAAGCCATGACAGTGGTTGAGCACCGGCTATAAAATGCAATTCACTGTCAAGTGTATGGTCTTTACAGTAGAGCTGTCAGTAGAGCAACTTAACTAATGGTACCCCCTTTAGATGACCACTCCTGTAGACAAATTAACAAGCAATACTCCCCTAATGCATGAAGGTACCTAAATGGCATAGATCAACTACCTGCAGTTCAAACTGGACCTCCTTAGCCTTTCTGAACCTGGTGAACCATATCCAGCCAGTGCTGTCATAATCTTTTCCAGCAGTGGAGACATGGGTTGCTGCTTGAATGAATGTAGCATTACTTCTGTCTGTAGGCACAAATGCCTAGGAAATCAGAATGGGTTTGTTTAGCCTTGCATGGATGGTTCCAATACGAAACATTGAACAACAAAACCTTAAGCATCAGAAATTCCAAAAACTATTTCCCATAATACAGAAGGAAGAAAAAGTTGACTGCAAGTGTTTTTTCAGGGATACTAGCAGACTCCACACACAAGGCACCCCCAACCCAAGCCGAGAATCGAAAGAGGTTCTCCCATTCGATTCTCGGCTTGGGTTAGGAGTGCCTTCTGTGTGGAGTCTGCATGTCCTCCCCATGGTCAAGTGGGTGTTCAAAAGACATGTGTTGAATGGGTGTGCCTTCATTGAAGGTTGGGCATTGGGCTGGCAACTCGACACCATAAAAACAACTGCCAATCATTAGTGGACCTGAGTTCCACTGTGGAGACCCCTAACCGGGAAAAGCCGAAAGACAAGCAATAACAACAACAACAACTAGCTCTGCATGCATCCCTTGATGTGGGGGAAGCCCCTGAACTTATATATCCCAACTGCATGGTTATATCAACTTGAGGAGGGAAAACATCTCCCTCAAAAAGGGAATCATTGCTGTTGAACACACTGAGAATTTGAACTGTCAGTCATTTTCTATGGAAAACAATTACCAGTGCTCTGTTCCTCCATGCTTCAGGCAACCAACTCTTTTAACATTTCACTTGGGCCACCTGCAGAGATACCTCTGTGGACATAAAGCAATTTTAAGATTGTCCTCTTTTCTACCTGAGTCAGATCTCTAAGAAAAGTGTAGCAGAATAGAAATAATTATATACTAAGACCTGAGTTGGCCTAGTGGTGTGTTAGTCTGACTTATACTGCCATTTGTATCCTAACAATAACTTGCAGTTGTTATGCACTCCAACAAGGTGGCTATTTTGGGGTGATTCATGAGGCAGAGACCATGCCCTTCCTAAATTGTAAGCCCCTGGGCCAACATAGTAGCTTCTAAACTGGGCTTAATGTCCAACGTATTCAGTTTCACTTACAAGATCATTAATTTCCCAGAGGTAGGAACTAAAATATTTTCCAAGAAATGTTACCTGAGAATTTGAGAACAAGTTGACTGTGATAAATTAAACAGACAAGTTCTATCATATCATGTGTAATTTCAGCACTGCAGCACTCAACACATGTATTTCTCATACTATTAGCTACTTCAGAGTAAACATGCATCTTACTAACTCCCATTTGTGATTGCAGTAACCATGCCAGTACAGTAGTCCATATTTTATTTTAGAAAAACATTTTTTTTAGAAATGTCTCCCTTTGGAATACATATAAAGCGTACCTCTATAATCCCATGCAGCACAAAGCCATATAAGTTGAAGTTGATATACTGAATTAACAACCATTTATGTAGGCAGTCATCCAAGGCATTCTGTCTGGGACTACTGGTTACAAATAAATGCTGGGTTTCAGCCACTTTATTTTTCTTACTGTCTGGGATTCCACTCAACAGTTTTGATCCGCTGTAAAAATAAAAAAAAAAACAGAAAGAAAATCTCCAGAAAA